>NC_057794.1:585187543-585487543 GCF_018294505.1 Triticum aestivum
CCCCGCTGCATGTGCCGAGCCTGCCTCAAATCGATAACTCTTATTCATTGATTACTTTTCTTGCGGGCTCTGTCCTCCCTTTTCCGATTTCTTCAGCGACATCATGCACACCTTCGGTTTCCGTCTTTTGGATTTTACACCGAACGCGGTGGCGTGCATGGCCCTTTTTGCGCACCTCTGCGGAGGCTTCGCCGGGGTGCATCCCAACACGGCGCTTTTCCGCCACTACTTCTACCCTAGGATCCAGACAGGGGGTGCCATCTCTGGTTGCATCACCTGGATCCCAAGATCCAAGGAGGCATACCCGGACGGTGCCATGAAGGAGAGGTGGGATGAGTGGCGGGGCCGATGGTGCTGGATTAAGGAGGAGAACCCGTCGGCGTTCTGCAAAATTCGCCGGGCGCCGCTAATTCATGGCAGCGACTGGAGTGATGTTGATGCCGCCGACGGAAGGCTCTCCGTTGCTACCACCAGGATCCTCCGGCTTACTCAGGCTGGGCTCACCCTCGAAATGATCGGGGCGGACTTCATCCGCCGCCGGATCGCTCCGCTGCATAACAAGGGGAGACCAGCCTGGCTCTTCACGAACCCTGCTGACATCATGCAACTCCGCCCAGGCCTCGACCACAACTTTACGTTGATGGCGCACGCCCACTTCTGCCAGTGGCTCTTCCAGCTTGACGTGGGCTGCGACGGCGAGGTGGAGTGGACCGGAAAGGTTGCGAGGGCCACCGCGAAGCCGGCAAGGTCCTCAAGGGGCCGCTATTCAAGCTGCCAACGAGGGTGGTCCCGTTGTGCAACAACTCGCGTCGGTCCGCGATCATTGCCATGATGCCGGACTGCAACGCACACGGCCCCGTCCCGAGCTGGAAGGACCCAAAGGATGCAGAAGTGCAGCAATTCTTCGACACCCTGCACGAGATGTATGTTGATGCCGATGCCGAGCGGTTGCTTGTCCAGGAAACCTCCCAGGAGGAGCTGGATTACATCGCCACAAGGGCGAGGGAGGCACAGCTCGCCAGGGAGGCCGGCGACGATGGCGGTGTGGAGGACAAGGCCGCGACGGCCGCGGAGGAGGAGGAGCTTGCCCGGTGGGCGGTGGCCGCCGGGGGAGCTAGCAGCGCCGGCACCGAGGCTCCACTGGTTGAGGATGTGACCGGCGAGTCGTCGTCGTCGGAGGAGGAGACTGTAGATCCGACGCCACCTGTAGGGAGGAGGCGAGTCCTGCGGCAGGCCAGCTCTGGCGAGCCGGTCCGGCCTGGCAGGGATGCGCAGCCGCAGCTGACCTTGGAGGGGTCTCAGCCCCACACGAGGGCCGGGACCGTGAAGAAGCCGGCGAAGGACGCGGTGAAGAAGAAGACAACCGCCTCTTCTTCATCCAGGCGTTCCTAGACGCCGCCTCCCTCCCCTCCCCCAGCGAACGTCGGTGCGGGGATCACTTTTGATTTTGGATCCCTCAGTCCGAGGAGGAAGAGGAAGACCACACAGGAGGAGGTGGACGACGAGTAAGCGTCTGGTTCCTTTTTCGTTATCTCTGCCTCTTCACTCTGTGGTACTGATCTTGACTTGTTTTTGTCTTGGCAGGGACGTGGAGATGCTGGCCCAGAGAGCAAAAAGGGCCAAGGTCTCGATGGGTGACCAGCCCCCGGCCGGTGCTTCGAGGGCGCCCTTGGTGGTGTTGAGCAGCCCGGACAGCAGCCCCCGGCAAAGCCCCCACGTAAGTTCATCATTCTTCTCTCTTCGACATGTGTTAGGGGCGCGATGTTTTGGTGCTGACCTTGCCAGGTGTGCAGGAGGGGAGCGGCAGCAGGAGGAGCCACAGGGGGCTATTCCCAACACGCCGCCCCCATCCACCACGCCGCCCCGAGGGGCGTCCCCGGCAAGGGCGCCAAGCACCGGGCCCACACCCATGGAGGAGGAGGAAGAGAACTTGGGCGCCGGTGGCTTTGCCTCGGCGCCAAATGTTGGTGGGGAGGGGACTTCTACGTCCCAGCCGGGTGTCGGCACCGGCATGTCGCTCGTCGTTTGTCCCTGCTTCTTCTTCTTTCTGGTTCTTGGTCTTGGCTTTGTCTCACCCCTGTCTTCGGCACCCGGATTCCTCTTTGATAGATCCAGAGGACGTGGACGCTGTGATCGAGGGCGTTGCCAAGGCCGCTGAGGCGGACGCCGAGAGGATCGCCGCGGAGGAGGCCGCCAAGGGGGCTGCTGAGGAGGCCGACAAAGCTGCCACCGAGGAGGCCGCCAAGGCCGTTGACGAGGAGGCCGCCGAGGGGCCCACCGGGGAGGCCAACAAGGCTACCGCTGATGAGCCCGGCAAGGGGCCTCCCGGGGAGGCCGGCGGGGCCGCCGCCGAGGAGGAGAAGGAGGAGGAGGCTGGCGACTAGCCTTCCTCCTCTGCTGCTTCCAGCTCCGGCAAGTACTTGAGGGTGAGCGAGGACTTGTTCATTCACCTCCCAGGCGTGTCGAGCACCAGGGCACCCGCCGAGGGAGAGGTGTTCGACGACGAGGTGCTTGCCGCTGTCGGGCTTGGAATCGTCGACGAGCCAATTGTTGGTGGTGACGGCTCGCAGGAGGAGCGGCTCCTCCAGGCCATGGGCGCCAGCTTCCGGAAGCTCCAGGCGCTCTACCGCGCCCGCCTGGACAAGGTGAAGTCCAGGATGGCAGTGGTGGAGAAGGCGGAGGCGGATCTCCAAGAGCGCGTCGCCGAAGCGCAGAACTGGTTCCTCAAGGCCCACGAGGAGCTCAAGGCTGCCCAGTGCGAGCAGGCCAGGCGTGACGTGGAGCTCACCATGAAGCTCGCCGACGTCGAGAAAGCTCAGGAGGCGGCGAAGAACTCGGCTGAGGCCGCCGAGGCCATTCGGACCCAGCGTGAGGCCGCACTGAACTCCCAGGAGGAGGACCTTGCCGCACGCGAGGAGAAGCTCGCCGCTATACTTAGCGGAAAGGATGCAGAAGTGGAGAAGCTCGTCTTGCAGCGGACCGTGTTTGGTTGGAGCAGAGGCACCAAGAGGCACTCGATGCTCAAGCCCAGGCCCACGCCAGCAAGGTGAAGGAGCTGGAGGAGGAGCGCAACAGGCTGACGGAGCAGGCCCTGAAGCTGTCCCGGGAAAAAGACACGCTCAATAGTGCCCTGACAGAGGCGCAGGGCGCGGTCGTCAGCAAGGCCGAGGAGCTCTCCGAGGCCAACAACTCCATTAGAGACCTCAAGCTGAAGTTGGAGGGTCTCGAGAAGGTGCTGTCGGAGGCTACGACCCGAGAGGAGACCCTGGCCAAGGAGCTGGCGGGCGATAAGCTGTTGCGGAAGAACGAGGGCCTCAACTTTCCGGAGCACGTGGAGGGCGAGAGCCGTTGGCTCGATCGCCTCGTCACCGTCGCCAACTAGGCCGCCGCACAGTTGGCCGTCATGGGGATGCCGGACGTGAGGTATGTCCCGGAACGGGGCGTGAGCGCCAATTGTAGCCTGACCACGTTCTTTGAGAAGGTCGTCGATGCTCTGGAGCGGCTTCACGCCAGCCGGGCGGCATAACTAGCCGACGAGTCCCGGATGCTTTGCCAGAGCGCCATGACCAAGGTTCTTACCAAGGTGGCGCACTGGAACCCCGACCTCGATTTCGACGCCACGCTGGAGAGCTTGCCGGACGGGACTGACCTTCCACCGCTCAGGGAGCGCATTGAGCCCATCATCAGCCGAGTCGGCGGAATTCTGAGGGTGGAGGGCCAGCACCGGGATTAGGCTCCCCGTTTCTTTATCGCCGCTACAGGTTCATAACCAAGACAATTGTCATCTCTAGTTAGAACCGCAGCAATGATTTGATGTAACATAACTCTGCAGTATTTTGGGATTATGCATGCTATTTTCCTGTTTGTTGTCTCTTTGTACATCCACCCTACGTTAGCTGGGTAGGCTTGCCGGGGCGGAAACCCAGGGCGGCGTTTTGGGGATGGGTCCCCATTGGCCTACCGGGTGTGCGTGCTGCCGGGAGAGCCACCTTACCGCCCTTAACGTAGCCGCTCGAACTGTCGAGTTTGAGTCGAGTCAGAGTCGAGAGCCTTGCCAATTGCGGAAGGCTACCCTACCGTTTTCAATGCAGCCGTTTGAGCTGTTGAACGGGCTCGAAACAGAACAAAGGCGTTGCTGATTGCGGAGGGCCCCTTTTGCGTACAGGTTTTTCATAATCTCCGAGGAGAATAGCCTTATTTAATAGAATGGAGATACCCGGGGTTCAATGTGACTTAGCTTTTTTTTGTTGCCGCACCAGCATCGTCCTTTTTGGCCACCTTCTTAGGAGCCATGGCGACAAAGAGCCGCTAAACGAGCTGCTAAAGCCGATTCTCACAACTACGCTTTCCCCCTACCTGGCGTGCCAAAGATGTCGGTGGAAACGACACCAATGGGATCACAAGAATCCCTACTACGGTTGGCGGGGCGCGGGGTTGAGAGAAGAGCGGATCTAACAGAGAGCACGCGGTTCGTTTACCCAGGTTCGGGCCGCGGAGTGCGTAAAACCCTAGTCCTGGATATATTCTGAGCTCTTGAGCTAGCTACGGAGTGTAACGAGCTCCAAAAAGCCGAATTCTCCTCCTGGTCGCCTCGGGCTTCCTTTTATAGGAAAAAGGGGTTGCCACAATGGCACACAGGAGGTGGAAAGGGTACAATGTTGTGAGGTTATCCCTCACATTACAAGACAAGACACATTTAATGCGTAGCTTAGGTGTCCTCTTGCTTTATCGGGGGCGGGAACGGAGCCCGTCCCGTCCGTCGCTGCTCCTCCAAGCTTTGACACACGCCCTGGCCAGCGATGCATGCGGTGCCATGTAGGCAGGCAGGCAGCTGAGCTGGCGCGGTGGTGGAACCTCCATGAAGGGCCGCATGTTGCCACGCAGGTGCCCGCCCAGCTAGTTGGGTTGGCAGCTGCGTGCGAACAGCGGTGGAGACTTGGCTGGCGTGGGCCTGACGGTGGCCCTGCTGGCGTGTTTGGCGAGGGCCTTGCCGGGTGGCCCGGCAAGGGTCTTGCCGGGCAACCCGGCAAGGGTCTTGCCGCGGCGCGTAGGCGTCCCCGGCAAGGATCTTGCCGGGGGTCTTGCCATGGCGCTTGCTGTCGTCCCCGGCAAGGCGCTTGCCGGGGGTCTTGTGGTTATCCTTTGCTAGGATCCTGCCAAGGGCTGTCGTCTTCTAGTGCTCATCCGATCTTGGATGTTTATGATCTTGACGAAGATCTGCATGCCACCAAAGAGGTGTCTCCCGAGCCCTTGCCCCAATGTAGTGGACCACAATGGAGGCTGTGGGCTCAAGGGTGACTCGCTTCGTTGGCGTGGGGCGAGCTGCCACGGCAAGGGTCTTGCCGGGGCTGCTAAGGCCGACCCCGGCAAGGATCTTGCTGGGGGAGCCCGCTTCGTCCCTTTGCTTCTTGTGGTTTTTTGGCCTTGGTGTCGCCCTCGGCCAACTCGCGCTCTGGTCTCACCATGGCTCACCTTCCCTGCTCTGCTTGGTGTGGCCGTGGGCGCGGTTCTTACTGCCCGTGCACAGGTATAGGGGTATAAAAAGTGTACCCCTCTTTTTGTACACCGACAGGATGCTATGTTTGATGAAAATGATATTTTTAGTCCCCCATGTTTTGATGAGCTAATTTATTATGATGATAGCATGCCTCCTATTTATGATGATTATGTTGATGAAAGTGGTTTCGGAGAGGTCATGACTTTATTTAGTGATGAATCCACTATTTCGGAAGAGGTTCCAATTGATTATGAGAACAAAGTTTCTATCTATGATGATTATTGTGATGACATGTATGCTATAAAGAATAATGATATTCATGAAACTTGTCATCATGATTTTAATGCTCAAATTGATTATGTGAATAAAGTATCACATGATAGTTATTTCGTTGAGTTTGCTCCCACTACTATTCATGAGAATAAATTTGCTTATGTGGAGAGTAGTAAAATTTATATGCTTGTGCATCATGAGAATAATGCTTTATGTGATGGTTATATTGTTGAATTCATTCATGATGCTACTGAAAATTATTATGAGAGAGGAACATGTGCTTTTACATATTGCAATAATATCAAGTTTCCTCTCTATGTGTTGAAATTTTTGAAGTTGCACTTGTTTTGTCTTCCTATGCAAGTTGATTATTGTTCCCATAAGTTGTTTAGTCAGAAAATCCCTATGCATAGGAAGTTGGTTAGACTTAAATGTGCTAGTCATATTCTTCATGATGCTCCCGCTATGTTTCAATTCTAATCTTTTATGTGAGCATCATTGTCATCATCATGCCTAGCTAAAAAGGCATTAAAGAAAAGCGCTTGCAGGGAGACAACCCAATATTTACCTTTACTGTTTTTGTGTGTTCACATGATTATGCTACTGTAGTAATCATTTTTTATAGCTTTTGTTTCAATAAATTGCCAAGTAAGACCTTTAGGATAACCTACGGTGATAGTTATTTAATCTTGCTGTAAAAAAAACAGAAACTTTGTGCGCACGAGATTAGTTTTCATAAATCACAGAAACGTGCTTTTCAGTTGATTCTTTTTGAAGTAGATTAATAAAAAAATTGCTTAGGACATCCTAATTTGGTAGAATTTTTTAAGTTCCATAAGTATACGTTTGATACAGGTTGCTACAGACTGTTCTGTTTTTAACAGATTCTATTTTCTATGTGTTGTTTGCTTATTTTGATGAATCTATGAGTATTATCGGAGGGTATGAACCATAGAGAAGTTGGAATACAGTAGATATTACACCAATATGAATTTAGAATGAGTTCACAACAGTACCAAAGTGGTGGTTTTATTTTCTTATACTAACGGAGCTTACGAGTTTTCTGTTGAGTTTGTGTTGTGAAGTTTTCAAGTTTTGGGTAAAGATTCGATGGACTATGGAATAAGGAGTGGCAAGAGACTAAGCTTGGGGATGCCCAAGGCACCCCAAGGTAATATTAAAGGACAACCGAGAGCCTAAGCTTGGGGATGCCCCGGATGGCATCCCCTCTTTCGTCTTCGTTCATCGGTAACTTTACTTGGATCTATATTTTTATTCACCACATGATATGTGTTTTGCTTGGAGTGTCATTTTCTTTTGTTAGTATTTGCTTGCTGTTATTTAGAATAATGTTTTGCATCTCTATAATGTCAAGGATAGCCTTTACCATGCTTATTTTGCAAGTATACATGTTGCTGTTTCAAAACAGAAAGTTTACCGCTGTTGCAAAAATTCCCTAGAAAAGTCAGAAAATGATAAAATGTTGAAACCTTTTGCATATCGAGCTCTGTTAAATTTTCTACAGTGTGGTAGAATTTCATAATATTTCAAGAAGTATCAAGCATCTAAGCTTGGGGATGCCCCGGTAGGCATCCCACCTTTCTTCTTCAACAATTATCAGTTAGTATTGGTTGAGCCTAAGTTTTTGCTTCTTCACATGATGCGTGCTATCCTTGAAATGTCGTTTTATTTTGTTTTGCTTGCTGTTTGAATAATATCCCAAGATCTGAAATTCTTAAATGAGAGAGAGTCTTCACATAGCTACATAATTATTTAACTACTCATTGATCTTCACTTATATTTTTTTGGAGTAGTTTGTCATTTACTCGTGTGCTTCACTTATATCCTATGAGTAAATGGTTGAATGAATTGAATATCATAAATCTGAAATTATTGATGTTTCATATGCTTATCCCATGGGGAGTAATGACTTTACATATAATAAGTAGAGGTGGTAAATTTATTGAAGGTTAGCAAACATTGTATTTGTCACTTGAACAATTCATGAAAGAATATTGAAGGAAGAGAGATTTCACATATAAATATACTATCTTGGACATCTTTTGTAATTGTGAGCACTCATTAAAATATGACATGCTAAAAGGTTGATGTTGGACAATGAAGACAACGTAATGGGTTATGTTTTCTTATATCTGAAATAAAGTATATTGTCATGGATCGCCCAACACGTTGAGCTTGCCTTTCCCCCTCATGCTAGCCAAATTCTTTGCACTAAGTAGAGATATTAGTTGTGCTTCCAAACATCCCTTAAACCAGTATTGCCATGAGAGTCCACCATACCTACCTATGGATTGAGTAAGATCCTTCAAGTAAGTTGTCATCGATGCAAGCAATAAAAATTGCTCTCTAAATATGTATGATCTTTTAGTGTGGAGAAAATAAGCTTTATACGATCTTGTGATATGGAAGCAATAGAAGCGACAGACTGCATAATAAAGGTCCCTATCACAAGTGGCAATATAAAGTGAAGTTCCCTCGCATTAAGATTTTGTGCATCCAACTATAAAAGCGCATAGCAACCTCTGCTTCCCTCTGCGAAGGGCCTATATTTTATTCTTGTCTTTTACCTTATGCAAGAGTCATGGTGATCTTCACCTTTCCTTTTTACATTTTATCCTTTGGCAAGCACATTGTGTTGGAAAGATTCTGATATATATATCCAATTGGATGTAAGGCATCATGAACTATTATTGTTGGCATTACCCTTGAGGTAAAAGGTTGGGAGGCGAATCTATAAGCCCTTGTCTTTCTCTGTGTCTGATTAAAACTTTGAACCTATAAATATCGCGTGAGTTTTAACAATTGTGAAAGACTAAATGATAGTCGAGTATGTGGAGTTTGCTAAATCAAAGCTCTGACATAGACTCTTCCTAAAAATAAGATGAATTGTAATTGTTTGATGACTGGTAACACGGTATTTTAGTTTTCAAGAAAATTTATGATCTATACTTTAACATGTGAATAGCTTGTTATTACTTGATCATGAGAAGCTTTATGAGATGAGCTACTGTTATGATATATAATGATGCTAGAAAAGGTGATTGAAATTATCATTGATCAAACTTGTGCACCTGCTAGCATCCACACTTCATAAATTATTTCTTTTATCATTTACCTACTCGAGGACGAGCAGGAATTAAGCTTGGGGATGCTGATAGGTCTCCAACATATCTATAAATTATAAAGTATTCATGCTATTATATTATCTGTTTTGGATGATTATGGGCTTTACTAAACACTTTTATATTATTTTTGGGACTAACCTATTAACCCAGAGCCCAGTGCCAGTTTCTGTTTTTTTCCTTGTTTCAGTGTTTCGCAGAAAAGGAATATCAAATGGAGTCCAAACGGAATGAAACCTTCGGGAGCGTGATTTTTGGAACGAACGTGATCCAGGAGACTTGGAGTTGAAGTCAAGGAAGCTTCAAGGTGGCCACGAGGCGGGGAGGCGCGCCCACACCCTTGCGGGCCCCTCGTGGCTCCTCTGACCGACATCAGGGAACAGAATAGATCGGGAGTTCCACCACCGCAAGTCTCTGTAGCCACCAAAAACCAATCGGGACCCTGTTCTGGCACCCTGCCGGAGGGGGGATCCCTCACCGGTGGCCATCTTCACTATCCCGGCGCTCTCCATGACGAGGAGGGAGTAGTTCACCCTCGGGGCTGAGGGTATGTACGAGTAGATATGTGTTTGATCTCTCTCTCTCTCTCTCTCGTGTTCTTGAGGTGGTACGATCTTGATGTATCGTGAGCTTTTCTATTATAGTTGGATCTTATGATGTTTCTCCCCCTGTACTCTCTTGTGATGGATTGGGTTTTCCCTTTGAAGTTATCTTATCGGATTGAGTCTTTAAGGATTTGAGAACACTTGTTTTATGTCTTGCATGTGCTTATCTGTGGTGACAATGGGATATTCACGTGATCTACTTGATGTATGTTTTGGTGATCAACTTGCGAGTTCCGTGACCTTGGGAATCTATGCATAGGGGTTAGCGCACATTTTCGTCTTGACTCTCCGGTAGAAACTTTGGGGCACTCTTTGAAGTACTTTGTGTTGGTTTGAATAGATGAATCTGAGATTGTGTGATGCATATCGTATAATCTTACCCACGGATACTTGAGGTGACATTGGAGTATTTAGGTGACATTAGGGTTTTGGTTGATATGTGTCTTAAGGTGTTATTCTAGTACGAACTCTTGAATAGATCGATCCGAAAGAATAAGTTTGAGGTAGTTTCGTACCCTACAATAATCTCTTCGTTTGTTCTCCGCTATTAGTGACTTTGGAGTGACTCTTTGTTGCATGTTGAGGGATAGTTATATGATCCAATTATGTTATTATTGTTGAGAGAACTTGCACTAGTGAAAGTATGAACCCTAGGCCTTGTTTTGAAGCATTGCAATACCTTTTGTGCTCACTTTTATCATTAGTTACCTTGCTGTTTTTAGATTTTTAGACTACAAAAACCTATATCTACCATCCATATTGCACTTATATCACCATCTCTTCGCCGAACTAGTGCACCTATACAATTTACCATTGTATTGGGTGTGTTGGGGACACAAGAGACTCTTTGTTATTTGGTTGCAGGGTTGTTTGAGAGAGACCATCTTCATCCTACACCTCCCACGGATTGATAAACCTTAGATCATCCACTTGAGGGAAATTTGCTACTGTCCTACAAACCTCTGCACTTGGAGGCCCAACAACGTCTACAAGGAGAAGGTTGCGTAGTAGACATCATTTGGCGCCACCATCGAACTTGGCATACTCATGATAGGATTAATGGATGCAGCATCAATTTGATTTGTGGGGCTAGGATAAAAATTCATCGGCACAGGAGGCGTCGATGAAATAGGTAAAGTTGGACTAGGGATTTCTACGGTAACAGGCACACCAACATTAGCACTAGATGATTGAGGCATACTATTTTTAGCATTACTATTTTCCAAGAAAATTTGGTATAAAAGATTATTGCTATCAGTAATGCGACTATCAATTTCAGCCCATACCTCAGGAGAGAAGGTATTACTTACAGGGTTTAACCTATTCATCATGAAGAGGAGGAAACTTGATTTCTCCAACCGGAGTGATATTGCCTTGGCGATCCTTCTTGAACTTAGCAAGGAACTCCTGCATCTCCTTCTCTTCACGCGCCTTCTTGTACTACTCATAAGCTTGGCGATGTTCCTCCGATAACTCCTCAAAATTGGGCTTGATTATGTTATCGGCGTTGATTTCCGAGGGCTTGGGAATCTTGTCGTTGCCAGACATGATGGATGATGATGACGATTGATATTTATTCCCCAGCGGAGTCGCCAAAAAGTGTGTTCGCACACGAACACGTCACCGTGTACCCTCGGCGTTGAGCGCGACACGCAGGACACGTCGCCGAAGGAGGCTCACCAGAAGCGTGATATGCAAGACAATCCGGCGAGCTCTTTCGAAGACCCGAAACCCGACACGGCCGGGAGAGACCCCGTATGGACGCACGGCGGTGATGGCCTGCCCTAGGTCAGTTCGCCCGCCCCTAGGGCTTCGTAGATCGAAGCTCTCCGAAGTAAAGAACACCGATGAACGAGAAGCAGAAAACTAGGATAGGAGATGAAAGTTTGTAGATGGGTTTTTGCGATTGTGTGTTGTTGTTCAATCGGCCGTCATCCCTTAGTTATATAAGAGGCGGCTGGACTTCCCGTGCAAGGAAAAGGCTTGGATTCACGTCCAAAACCCTAGTCAAATTCGGATTGGTTTTGTCCGAACTTTCTAAAACTGTTCGGTTTAAACTGGCTGCACCTTGCGGGTCTTTTTTGTGGTGGTAAACGACCTCGGATGAAAACGAGCCCAAAAGCAATCTTGACCATTTCAACGAGGTGAACAACTTTCATGTTGAACGTTTTTTGATTAGAGGTCATCTTCAGGGCCAAATTGCTCGCGCAAAACAGCTAAATACTCACGCAGCTCATCACACATACCCACACTTGTGTCTGGTTCCGGGCGTCATATTTTGCCCATTGAAGGGTCGCGCTGTGCGGGCTCTAACTTTTGCATACGACCTTGGATTGGGACGATCTTTATATCAAAATCAATCGCTTCGACGAGACGAAGACAATTCGTGTAGATCATGTTTCCATACGGGGCAGTCTTGGGGGCGTAATGAGCCGAATAGTGTTCTGAATACAAAATCTCAGTATTTTGAACACAACTTCGGCCTTCGAGATGAGATCGGATGGTGATGGCCCAAACTTCAAAGATGTTCATATCGACAATACGAAACTTTTTTATGTAGATCACTTCTCCATTTAAGGCCATATTAATTAAGTTCTTGACCGTGCCAAAATCTGATGTCAACAGATGGAACCATGGATTTATATGTGCAATGATATGACAGCGAAATGGATCTATAGTGGAGCTGGCCGCTTGTCATGTACTCCATTCTACTTGGACCTAGAAAAGGAAAGTCAAGCTACCTGTTTTGTATATAAGTTCGTCCATGCAATGACATGATTATATGCTCGAAAACGGAAGAAATGTTTTTTCGATACGAAGGCAAAGACTTTGCCTCATCTATATCTATACCAATATAAAAAGAACATCCAATAGATCTCACTTGTTTAATCGCATCTATCCAACGGTCTATGTCCTTCGGTGTTTAGCATTAATAATGTTTAGCATCATCCATTTATCAATATTATGTCTAATAATGATGTCAGCATAAACCACATAATTATATCCTACCTAATATTAACATGTAATGTATATGTTGCCTAATACTTCCTCTGTTTAAATTTATTCCATATATTAGCTTTGATCAAAGTCAAGCTTTATAAAGTTGATCAAGTTCATAAAAAACAATATGAACATTTACAATAACAAATCTATATGATGTGAAAATATGTTCAATTATGAATCTAATGATTTTGCTTTGGTAGTGTGTGTGTCACTATAATTTTTTCTATAAATTTGATCAAAGTTTATAAAGTTTAACTTTAGAAAAAGCTAATATACAAAGTAAATAAAAATGGAGGGAGCATAATGTGCAATACAATTAATATCTTTTTTTAATACTGACGTGCACTACACGTATCGAGTTACTATTCTACCCCCTGCGTTCTTTTATGTAAAGTTTATTATTTTCAACACGATGGTCAATGCACATAATTATAGAGAATTTAGGATGAAATTACCCTTGGCAAATTTGTTGGTTGATGGCAAGTAAACCAATTAGCCCAAGAAAGAAAAAGATACATGCAATGAGGGAGACACTTTTTTTCTTTTGCTACAAGGAAAGATATAGAAAATCACGAGAGATACTTTCCTTTTTTCTAGAGAGCTAAAAAGGAAATTATGAGGAATTAGAAGAAATGCATCTTAGATTATGAAATTTTATTCAAAAACAGATGCAACTTATATAAAGGAACAGAGGGAGCATTAATTAAGAGAAGAGTGGAGTTTGTATTACATGGCCCGAAGGCCCCAACGTACATGAAAAAGTTACTCTCCCATAATAATGGTTTTTTTGCACCATAATTGACCTAGTGCTTGATGGCATTAAGCTAGATAGATGGGGGCTTGATCTTTTGACAGAACACCCGGACATTCCTCTTATTTAAAATGGTCTAACAAATGAGTGTCGTGAGTGATGCCAATGCTACTGCTGTAGCGCGACGGCGACAGGTTCACAGGCCCGATCTGGGCCCGGCCAGACAGTTAGCCCGATGTGCTCCTGCTGTTGCGTCTGGTCTGCTACTACTTGATTCGATGGAGGTTGTTCCCTCTCGCGTGGTTGTGGTACTGCCAGCCCATTAGTCCCGGTTTAGTCATGAACCGGGACCCATGGGGGCATACGTCCAGGTTCGTGCGCCCACGGGTCCGGCCGGGCCTCGTGGGGCATTGGTCCCAGTTCGTTTGGACCCATTTGTCCCGGTTCCTGGCACGAACCAGGACCAATGGGCCTCGCTCCTGGCCAACATACATTTGTCCCGGTTCGTGGCTCAAACCGGGATAGAAGGTGGGGCTTTAGTCCCAGTTCCAGCCACGAACCGGTACAAATGAGTTGCTATATATACCTCATCGCCGCATCAGAGCACTCCACAGAGCCACGAACCGGTACAAATGAGTTGCTATATATATTTCATCGAACACCTCATGTTCAAAAGGAGATGGTGAAGTTCGATCGCATGTTAGAGGATCACAAAAAAGGGTTGTACCCCAATTGCGAAGATGGCAACACAAAGCTCGGTACCATACTGGAATTGCTGCAGTGGAAATTAGAGAATGCTGTGCCTAACAAAGGATTTGAGAAGCTACTGAAAATATCGAAGAAGAAGCTTCCAAAGGATAATGAATTGCCCGACAGTACGTACGCAACAAAGAAGGTCGTATGCCCTCTAGGATTGGAGGTGCAGAAGATACATGCATGCCCTAGTGACTGCATCCTCTACCGCGGTGCGTACGAGGATTTGAACGCATGCCCGGTATGCGGTGCATTGCGGTATAAGATCATACGAGATGATCCTGGTGATGTTGACGGCGAGTCCCCCAAGAAGAGGGTTCCTGCGAAGATGATGTGGTATGCTCCTATAATACCACGGTTGAAACGTCTGTTCAGAAACGAAGAGCATGCCAAGTTGATGCGATGGCACAGAGAGGACCATAAGAAAGATGGGAAGTTGAGAGCATCCGCTGACGGGTCGCAGTGGAGAAAAATCGAGATAAAGTACTGGGATGAGTTTGCAGGTGACCCAAGGAACGTATGGTTTGGTTTAAGCGCGGATGACATTAATCCTTTCGGGGAGCAAAGCAACAATCACAACACCTGGCTCGTAACTCTATGTATGTATAACCTTCCTCCTTGGATGTGCATGAAGCGGAAGTTCATTATGATGCCAGTTCTCATCCAAGGCCCTAAGCAACCCGGCAACGACATTGATGTGTACCTAAGGCCATTAGTTGAAGAACTTTTACAACTGTCGAATGGAAACGATGTATGTGTGTGGGATGAGCACAGACAGGAGGAATTTAACCTGCACGTGTTGCTGTTTGTAACCATCAACGATTGGCGCGCTCTCAGTAACCTTTCAGGACAGACAAACAAGGGATACCACGCATGCAGGCACTGTTTAGCTGACACCAAAAGTATATACCTGGACAAATGCAGGAAGAATGTGTACCTGGGCCATCGTCAATTTCTTCCGACCAACCATCAATGTCGAAAGAAAGGAAAGAATTTCAAAGGCGAGGCAGATCACCGGAAGAAGCCCGCCATGCGTACCGGTGATCACGTACTTGCTATGGTCAATGATTTACACGTAATCTTTGGAAAGGGTCCCGGCGGACAATCTGTTCTGAATGATGCTGAGGGACGCGCACCCATGTGGAAGAAGAAATCTATATTTTGGGACCTACCCTATTGGAAAGACCTAGAGGTCCGCTCTTCAATCGACGTGATGCACATGACGAAGAACCTTTGCGTGAATTTGCTAGGCTTCTTGGGCGTGTATGGGAAGACAAAAGATACACCGGAGGCACGGGAGGACCTGCAACGTTTGCACGAAAAATACGGCATGCCTCCAAAGCAGTATGAAGGTCCTGCCAGCTATGCTCTTACCAAAGAAGAGAAGGAAATCTTCTTTGAATGCCTACTCAGTATGAAGGTCCCGACTGGCTTCTCGTCGAATATAAAGGGAATAATAAATATGCCAGAGAAAAAGTTCCAGAACCTAAAGTCTCATGACTGCCATGTGATTATGACGCAACTGCTTCTGGTTGCATTGAGGGGGCTTCTACCGGAAAACGTCTGATTAGCCATTGTGAAGCTATTGTTGGAAATATGCCCTAGAGGCAATAATAAATTAGTTATTATTTTATTTCCCTGTTCATGATAATCGTTTATTATCCATGCTAGAATTGTATTGATAGGAAACTCAGATACATGTGTGGATACATAGACAACACCATGTCCCTAGTAAGCCTCTAGTTGACTAGCTCGTGGATCAATAGATGGTTATGGTTTCCTGACCATGGACATTGGATGTCGTTGATAACGGGATCACATCATTAGGAGAATGATGTGATGGACAAGACCCAATCCTAAGCATAGCACAAGATCGTGTAGTTCGTATGCTAAAGCTTTTCTAATGTCAAGTATCATTTCCTTAGACCATGAGATTGTGCAACTCCCGGATACTGTAGGAGTGCTTTGGGTGTGCCAAACGTCACAACATAACTGGGTGGCTATAAAGGTACACTACGGGTATCTCCGAAAGTGTCTGTTGGGTTGGCACGAATCGAGACTGGGATTTGTCACTCCGTGTGACGGAGAGGTATCTCTGGGCCCACTCGGTAGGACATCATCATAATGTGCACAATGTGATCAAGGAGTTGATCACGGGATGATGTGTTACGGAAAGAGTAAAGAGACTTGCCGGTAACGAGATTGAACAAGGTATCGAGATACCGACGATCGAATCTCGGGCAAGTACTATACCGGTAGACAAAGGGAATTGAATACGGGATTGATTGAATCCTCGACATCGTGGTTCATCCGATGAGATCATCGTGGAACATGTGGGAGCCAATATGGGTATCCAGATCCCGCTATTGGTTATTGGCCGGAGAGGTGTCTCGGTCATGTCTGCATGGTTCCCGAACCCGTAGGATCTACACACTTAAGGTTCAGTGACGCTAGAATTGTTATGGGAAATAGTATGTGGTTACCGAAGGTAGTTCGGAGTCCCGGATGAGATCCCGGACGTCACGAGTCCGCGGTGAAGATCGATATATTGGACGAAGGGATTGGAGTCCGGAAGTGTTCCGGAGGTACCAGGATATGGCCAGCATGACCGAAAGGTGTTTCGGGAGCCGTGCAAGTGTTGGAGGGCCTCATGGGCCAAAGGGGAAGGGGCAAACCAGCCCACTAAGGGTTGGTGCGCCCCCCACACCCTTTCCCACATTACTTGGGGAGGTGAGGCGCCTCCACCTGGCTTGGGAGGCAAGCCTCCACCTGCTTGGCTTGGGGGGCAAGTCTCCCTAGGATTTTTCCTAGGGAGATCCAATCTGCCTAGCCGCCGCCCCTAGGGGAAACCTTAGGGCGCCTTACCCTCTCCCCTTGCCCCTATATATAGTGGAGGTGTGGGAGGGCAGCCGTGACCTCTCCCCTGGCGCAGCCCTCCCTCCTCCTACCTTCTCCTCCTCCTCCATGGTGCTTGGCGAAGCCCTGCCGGAGAACCACGAGCTCCACCACCACCATGTCGTCGTGCTGACGGAGCTCTCCCTCAACTTCTCCTCTATCCTTGCTGGATCAAGAAGGAGGAGACGTCCCCGGGCTGTATGTGTGTTGAACGCGGAGGTGCCTCCCGTTCGGCACTAGGATCATCGGTGATTTGGATCACGACGAGTACGACTCCATCAACCCCGTTCACTTGAACGCTTTCGCTTAGCGATCTACAAGGGTATGTAGATGCACTCTCCTTCCCCTCGTTGCTAGATTACTCCATAGATTGATCTTGGTGATGCGTAGAAAATTTTGAATTTCTGCTACGTTCGCCAACAGTGGCATCATGAGCTAGGTCTATGCGTAGTTTCTATGAACGAGTAGAAAACAAAGCAGTTGCGGGCGTCGATATTGTCAATTATCTTGCCGTTACTAGTCTTATCTTGATTCGGCGGCATTGTGGGATGAAGCAGCCCGGACCAACCTTACACGTACGCTTACGTGAGACCGGTTCCACCGACTGACATGCACTAGTTGCATAAGGTGGCTGGCGGGTGTCTGTCTCTCCCACTTTAGTCGGATCGGATTCGATGAACAGGGTCCTTATGAAGGGTAAATAGAAATTGGCAATTCACGTTGTGGTTTTGGCGTAGGTAAGAAACGTTCTTGCTAGAAACCCATAGCAGCCACGTAAAACATGCAAACAACAATTAGAGGACGTCTAACTTGTTTTTGCAGCAAGTGTTTTGTGATGTGATATGGCCAAAGGATGTGATGAATGATATATGTGATGTATGAGATGATCATGTTCTTGTAATAGGAATCACGACTTGCATGTCGATGAGTATGACAACCGGCAGGAGCCATAGGAGTTGTCTTAATTTATTTATGACCTGCGTGTCAACATAAACGTCATGTAATTACTTTACTTTAGTGCTAAACCGTTAGCCATAGTAGTAGAAGTAATAGTTGGCGAGACAACTTCATGAAGACACGATGATGGAGATCATGATGATGGAGATCATGGTGTCAATGCCGGTGACAATGATGATCATGGAGCCCCGAAGATGGAGATCGAAAGGAGCAAAGTGATGATGGCCATATCATGTCACTATTTGATTGCATGTGATGTTTATCATGTTTTACATCTTATTTGCTTAGAATGACAGTAGCTTAAATAAGATGATCCCTCACTAAAATTTCAAGAGAAGTGTTCCCCCTAACTATGCACCGTTGCGAAGTTTCGTCGTTTTGAAGCACCACGTGATGATCGGGTGTGATAGATTCTTACGTTCGAATACAACGGGTGTTGATGAGCCTAGCATGTACAGACATGGCCTCGAAACACATGCGAAACACTTAGGTTGACTTGACGAGCCTAGCATGTACAGACATGGCCTCGGAACACGGAGGACCGAAAGGTCGAACATGATTCATATAGAAGATGCGATCAACATGAGATGTTCACCGATGACGACTAGTCCGTCTCACGTGATGATCAGACACGACCTAGTTGATTCGGATCATGTATCACTTAGATGACTAGAGGGATGTCTATCTGAGTGGGAGTTCATGAAATAATCAGATGAACTCAATTATCATGAACATAGTCAAAAGGACTTTGCAAATTATGTCATAGCTTACGCTTTAGTTCTACTGTTTGATATGTTCCTAGAGAAAATTTAGTTGAAAGTTGATAGTAGCAATTATGTGGACTAGGTCCGTAAACTGAGGATTGTCCTCATTGCTTCATAGAAGGCTTATGTCCTTAATGCACCGCTCAGTGTGCTGAACCTCAAACGTTGTCTGTGGATGTTGCGAACATCTGACATACACGTTTTGATGACTACGTGATAGTTCAGTGATGTTAAACAGTTTAGAGTTGAGGCACCGAAGACGTTTTGAAATGTCGCGGAACATATGAGATGTTTCGAGGGCTGAAATTGGAATTTCAGGCTCGTGCCCACGTCAAGAGGTATAAGACCTCCGACGGGTTTCTTGGCCTACAAACAAAGGGAGAAAAGCTCAATCGTTGAGCTTGTACTCAGATTGTCTGGGTACAACAATCACTTGAATCGAGTGGGAGTTATCTTCCAGATGAGAAAGTGATGGTTCTCCAAAGTCACTGCCACCAAGCTACTAGAGCTTCGTGATGAACTATAACATATCAGGCATAGACATGATGATCCTTGAGAAATTCGCGATGTTTGACACCGCGAAAGTAGAAATCAAGAAGGAGCATCAATTGTTGATGGTTAGTGAAACCACTAGTTTCAAGAAGGGCAAGGGCAATAAGGGATACTTCATGAAACGGCAAATCAGCTGCTGCTCTAGTGAAGAAACCCAAGGTTGAACCCAAACCCGAGACTAAGTGCTTCTGTAATAAGGGGAACGGTCACTAGAGCAGAATTACCCTAGATACTTGGTAGATAAGAAGGCAGGCAAGGTCGACAGAAGTATATTGGATATACATTATATTAGTGTGTACTCTACTAGTACTCCTAGTAGCACCATGGTGATAGATACCGGTTTGGTTGCTAAGTGTTAGTAACTCGAAATAAAAGGCTACGGAATAAACGGAGACTAGCTAAAGGTGAGATGATGATATGTGTTGGAAGTGTTTCCAAGGTTGATGTAATCAAATATCGTACGCTCCCTCTACCATCGAGATTGGTATTAAAACCTAAATAATTGTTATTTGGTGTTTGCGTTGGGCATAGACATGATTGGATTATGTTTATCGCAATACAGTTATTCATTTAAGGAGAATAATGGTTACTCTGTTTATTTGAATAATACCATCCCGATCGTAGTGATACACATGTTCATGCCAAAAGATATAAGATAGTAATGATAGTACCACGTACTTGTGGCACTGCAATTTGAGTCATATTGGTATAAAACTCATGAAGAAGCTCCACTTTGATGGATCTTTGGACTCACTCGTTTTGAAAAGATTGAGACATGCGAACCATGTTTATTGGTAGATATGCATGAAGAAACTCCATACAGATGGATCGTTTGGACTCACTTGATTTTGAATCACTTGAGACATGCAAATCATACCACATGGGCAAGATGACTGAAAGCCTCGTTTTTAGTAAGATGGAACAAGAAAGCAACTTGTTGGAAGTAATACATTTTGATGTGTGCAGTCCAATGAGTGCTGAGGCACGCAGTGGATATCGTTATGTTCTTACTTCACAGATGATTTGAGTAGATGTTGAGTATATTTACTTGATGAAACACAAGTCTGAATTATTGAAAGGTTCAAGTAATTTCAGAGTGAAGTTGAAGATCGTCATGACAAGAGGATAAAATGTCTATGATATGATCATAGAGATGAATAACTGAGTTGCGAGTTTGGTACACAATTGAGACATTGTGGAAATTGTTTCACAACTAACACCGCCTGGAACACCATAGTGTGATGGTGTGTCCGAACATCATAAATGCACCCCATTGGATATGGGTCATACCATGATGTCTCTTATCGAATTACCACTATCGTTCATGGGTTAGGCATTAGAGACAACCACATTCACTTTAAATAGGGCACCACGTAATTCCGTTGAGATGACACCGTATGAACTATGGTTTAGAGAAACCTAAGCTGTCGTTTCTTGAAAGTTTGGGGCTGCGACGCTTATGTGAAAAGGTTTCAGGCTGATAAGCTCGAACCCAAAGCGGATGAATGCATCTTCATAGAATACCCAAAAATAGTTGGGTATACCTCCTATTTCAGATCCGGAAGCAAAAGTGATTGTTTCTAGAAACGGGTCCTTTCTCGAGGAAAAGTTTCTCTTGAAAGAATTGAGTGGGAGGATGGTGGAGACTTGATATGGTTATTGAACCGTCACTACAACTAGTGTGTAGCAGGGCAAAGGAAGTTCTTCCTGTGGCACCTACACCAATTGAAGTGGAAGCTGATGATAGTGATCATGAAGCCTCGGATCAAGTCACTGCCAAACCTCGTAGGTCGACGAGGATGCATACTGCTTCAGAGTGGTACGTAATCCTGTCTTGGAGGTCATGTTGCTAGACAACAATGAACCTACGAGCTATGGAGAAGCGATGGTGGGCCCGGATTCCGATGAATGGCTCGAGGCCATAAAATCCGAGAGAGGGTCCATGTATGAAAACAAAGTGTAGACTTTCGCAGAACGACTCGATGGTCGTAAGGCTGTTGAGTACAGATGGATTTTAGAAGGAAGACGGACAATGATGATAAGTGTCACCATTAAGAAACCTCGACTTGTCGTTAAGATGTTTTCCGACAAGTTCAAGGAGTTGACTGCGATGAGACTTTCTCACTCGTAGCGATGCTTAAGAGTCTGTTGGAATTATATTAGCAGTTACTGCATTGTTTATGAAATCTTGCAGATAGGATGTCAAAACATTGTTTCCTTTTCTTGAGGAAAGGTTGTATGTGATACAACCAAAAGGTTTTGTCAATCCTAAAGATGCTAACAAGTATGCAAGGCTCCGGCAGTTCTTCTAAGGAATGGAGTAAGCATCTCGGAGTTGGAATATACGCTTTGATGATGACCAAAGGTTTTGGGTTTATACAAAGTTTATGAGAAACTTGTATTTCCAAAAAGGTGAGTGGGAGCACTACGGCATTTCTGATAAGTATATGTGGATGACATATTGTTGATCGGAAATGATGTAGAATTTCTAGAAAGCATGCAGATTTATTTGAAAAGTGTTTTTCAATGGAAAACCTGGATTAGGCTACTTGAGTATTGAGCATTAAGATCTATAAGGATAGATCAAAACGCTTAATAGTACTTTCAAAAGAATACATACCGTGACAAGATTTTGAAGGAGTTCAAAATAGATCAGCAAAGAAGGAGTTCTTGGCTGTATTACAGGTGTGAGTATTGAGTAAGACTCAAGACCTGACCACGGCAGAAGAGAGAGAAAGGACGAAGGTCGTCCCCTATGCTTAGACGTAGGCTCTACAGTATGCTATGCTGTGTACCGCACCTGAAGTGTGCCTTGCCATGAGTCAGTCAAGGGGTACAAGAGTGATCCAGGAATGGATCACAGGACAGCTGTCAAAGTTATCCTTGGTAACTAGTGGACTGAGGAATTTTCTCGATTATGGAGGTGGTGTCGGGGGACTAATCCATGAACACCTATGGGACCGGCGAGCCGAGTCCCTTTCGGTTCGGCGGGGGCGAGGGTCGCACGAAGAGCGGATCAAGGCGAAGCACATGAGCGGTTTACCCAGGTTCGGGCCGCACGGATGCGTAAAACCCTACTCCTGCTTTGTGGTTTGTATTGAGTTCTTGCTCGGGAGCGCGGAGTGCTACAGTACACCCCAGCAGCTAATGAGACCGAGCGTGAGTGTTCTCCAACCCACCTCTACGTTGCGCATGGGCCTCCTTTTATATGTTCAAGGGGTCACCGACAGGTGGCAACATAGACAAGGGTAAAAATGGAAAGGTGTTGCGGTTGGTACAGCTACCTGCTACAGTGTATCATACCTAACCCTGACGGCAGGGGACAAGGGCATTAAATGCCCGTCTGCGTCGCCTAAATAGTGCAAAAGGGACCGTCAGGGACGCCACCGCTCGCCACGATGGCAATCTTGTCAGCGCCACTTGCCACCGCGCGCCGCTGGCTGCACAACCTCCCGCCACGTACGCCTGGGAAGGTCCCAGAGCGACACGTTGGTGGATGTGCTGGAGCGCGGGCACAGAGTGGTGGCTTGCCGCGGCAAGCGCCTTGCCGCGGTCGTTGTCTTGTCGCGCCCGGGAGCTTGTCGCTCACCGGGCCTTGCCGGGACGCGTAGCGCGTCGCGGCAAGTTCCTTGAGATGCCTTGGTTGGCCTTCCCGGCAAGCTCCTCTTGCCAGGGTCTTGAGATGCCTTGGTTGGCCTTCCCGGCAAGCTCCTCTTGCCGGGGTCTTGTCTCCTTGGCTTGGATACTTTGTCCTTGAATGGCTCCAAAGGAACCACGGAGGACTTTGGCAGTCACCCGGCAAGCCTTGCCGCGGGATGCTGCGACTGCCCGTGCACAAGTTCGGGATACTAGGGTACCCCTACTCTAGTACACCGACAGGAGCCCCCGGGCCTGGGCAATACACGGTGCCGAGCGCTGTTGGGCCAGGCCCAAAACAGGGCACGGGCACGCGCGGCCTGGGTTACGCCGTATATCTCCCTGTATCCACCGCGCCCTCCCCGAATGGCACGCGTTGAATGCGTCGTCGTGGGAGAGATCGTGGGTGGTTTCTTTATTCGGAAATGCGGAACGTCCGCCCCTCCCTCTTTATAAGCAGCGGAAACAGGGGTAGTTCGCCCATTCGCCGGTTGCTACTCCAATCTCGGAAACCTCCGCCACTCCCTCGTCTTCCCAAAGCTGAAAGAGAGCAGCGCCCCGCCCCCCATCGCCACCAGCACCACCAACACCGTCGACCTCCTCCACCACTTCCGCCATGGCTCCGAGAGCCGACAAGGGGAAGGTTGTGAAGTTGACCGAGGCGCAGCGGCTTGCGGCGCTGTGAAAGGAGCGGGCAATCTTCCCCCCAAGCTCGCCGCGAGGGAGCTGAGGGAGAATTTCTACCTCTTCTGGTCGACGGAGACGCGAGCGCATCCGCGCACGAAGGTACTTCCAGCCGCCGCTTGGAAAACGGCTCCAAATGGATATCCTTTCTTCGCCTTGTTCTTCTACTGCGGGCTCTGCCCGCCTTTCTCTGAGTTTTTCTGCGATATTATGAACACCTACGGGTTCCACCTCCTTGACTTCACCCCCAATGCTGTTCTGACCATGGCAGTTTTCGCACATCTCTGCGAAAACTTTGTCGGAGTCCATCCCAATGTAGCCCTTTTTCGCCACTTCTTTATGCCCCGAGTAGAGAGAGGAGAGCCTTTATCCGGCGGAATCGCCTGGATCTCGAGGGCCGGCAAGAAGGACACTTATCTGGAGGGAGAGTTCCGCGGCAAGTGGGAGGAATGGAGAGCAGACTGGTGCTGGATTGTCGAGGAGAACCCGCAGCCGTTTACCGCCCGGTGCCAAGCCCCAGTAGCACGCGGCAACGATTGGAGTGACGTGGCCCCGGAAGACAATAGGCTGAAGATCGCCGTCACCCGGATCCAACGCCTCAGGCTTGCCGGGCTCACTGTAGGCACTGTTGGCGCAGATTTTCTTCGCCGCCGCATCGCCCCCCTGCAGGAACGGGGGAGACCCACCTGGGAATTCAGGAATGCGACGGATATCATGAGGCTGCGTCCAGGCCTCAACTTCAACTTCACTGTTTTGGAGCTTAACGCGATGCTCCAGGAGCTGTTCAAGTACGACCCTCAACATCCTGAAGTGTTCAGGTTGCCGAGGGGTGTCGTTCCACTGTGCAACAACTCCGCGCTCGACCGCATTCGTGCAATGATGCCACTGTGCGATTCGCATGGAATTGTCCCAACTTGGCAAGAGCCTGCAGACGACGTCGTGCAGCAGTTCTTTGACGGCTTGGTAGAAGTGCCGGTCCGCTCCGATGAAAAGAAGAGCCTCACCCGCGACACCACCGATGCGGAGATGACACACATTGCCACTAGGCTGGAAGAGGCGGCGGCAGCCGTAGCCGCGGGCGAATTTGGATTCACTGTGGAGGAGGCAGATGCAGCAGAGGCGGCAAGCCGTGGCGAGCAAGAGGAGCTCGTCGGCGAGAAAGAGCTTGCCGGGCGTGACGTCGAGTCGAGCGAGCCCGCCAAGGGTACGAGCAGCTCGCTGGAGATCAACTCCTCTTCCTCCTCATCTTCAGGCAGCTCGCCGCAAGCAGAGCCTCCATCTCCACCAAGAAGGCGTCTCCGCAAGGCCGGGGACGTAGCAGAGCGGCAGACGAGTCAACAGCCGCCGCGCCGCGCGACACGCTCCACCGCGGCAAGCACTGTTGCCGCGGGTGCACCTCACGCTGCTGCGGCAACTGGAGCGGGGTCCACCCGGACCACTGCTTCTGCTCCTGCCGCTTCTCACGCCGCGGCGGCAGCCGGAGCGGGGTCGTCTCAGACCACCGCCACTGTTCCCGCCAAGCGGCCAAGGGAACCTACTCCTCCGCCTCCTCGCGCCGGACATGAGCCGGACTTCGACTTCTCTGCATTCAGCTCCGACGAGGAAGAAGAAGAGTAAGATTCTCTTGTTGTACTTGTAGTTCTTCAATTCTTGCTGTTTTGTCTTGTATCTCATTTGCTTTACTCTGAACTTGTTCCTCTTTAGGACTCTGGCCCAGAGAGCAGCAAAGAGAGCCAAGGTCCCGGTGATTATCATCGAGGACGAACCCACTGCGACAGCAGGGGGTGCATCCGAGACAACCTTGCCGGACCCGACAACTTTTCTCCAGAGCAGCCCCCAGCGTAAGTATATGGTTCGCTTTCCACTGTGAGGCGCGCATGGATACTCTGTATTTGCTGATATCTGACTGTTGGTTTGTGTAGGAGCAGAGCAGCCTCACCAGGAGCGCCTGGAGGCCGCCCCCGAAATGCCAAGGGAGAGTCCTCCGGCAAGGGAGAGTTCTCCGGCAAGGGGGAGTTCTCCGGCAAGGGACAGCACCAGCGGCCCCCCGGCGGCGGAGACCACGACTGCAGAACCCGGTACAGGTACTCCTCTCGCTTCAAAACTCCCGTTGGGTTCTTCTTCTTTGGATCTTCTTTTTTTTGGGTATTTGCTCGACTCTTCTCACTTTTCCGGCCATCAGACCCATCTGCTGCGGAGCCGATGGAGACCGAGGTTGTTGCCGACGACGCCGCTGCCACTGAAGAAGCAGCCGACGCTGATGATCCCGTCGGCGACGAGGCCGCCAAAGCTGCCGCCGCAGCAGCTGGCGAGGGGTCTGGCGATCGCACTGACGGCCCTGAGGCCGCAGGAGCGCCAGGCGCTACGTCGACCGCCGACCCGTCCGCCGCTGCCGCAGCGCCAAGCTCCGAAGAGCCCCAGCCAGGCGTCTACTTGAAGGCCGGCGATGGCATCTTCATCAACCTCCCCTGGGCGTCAAGCTCCAGGGCGCCGGTCAAGGGAGAGAGCTTCGACGGAGAGGTGCTCGCCTCCGCTGGGCTGACGCTGGTTGATGCGCCGAGCAGCAGCAGTGGCGAGCCTGAGGAGGAGCGGTTGCTGCGGAAGCTGTTGTCGCTCTACCGCGCGCGGCAAGCCAAGCTAGAATCCCGCGAGGCGCTTGTCGCGAAGGCGGGAGCAGACATCGAGAAGCGCGCGAAGGAGCTTCGGGGTCTCCACCAATAAGCTCTCCGGTCCCTGATAGAGGAGCGGGAGCAACTCGCCGAAGAGCAGAAGGCCTTCTTCCTCGAGAAGGCCGAAGTTGAAGAGCAACAGCGGCTTGCCGCTGAGAAGCTGTCTGCGCAGGAGGGCGAGCTGGCGCAGCGGAAAGTTAACCTCGACAGCCACGAGGAGGAGCTTGCCGCGCGTGAGCAGAAATTCGGCAGAGCCCTTAAGCAAGCAGAGGATGCTGCCGCCGCTGCCGAGGCCGCCAAGAAGGAGCTGGAGACCAAGGTGGCACAACTGGAGGCTGATCTCAAGGCGAGTGGCGAAGAGCTTAGCGCCGCCAAGGACTCCAACGCAGATCTTGAGTTGAAGCTGACCACTTTGATCAAGAAGCTGGACGGCGCCAAGGAGCAGGAGGTGGCCTTGAAGGAGGAGATCAAGGCCGACAAGGCGCTGCTGGAGAGTGCTGCCGCCGCCCAGAATGCTTTTAGGGAGAATGTGGAGCACTGGACGGAGGGTCTCGTGAATGTTGCCGCTGACATTGACAGGGAGCTGGCGCAGCTGGGGATGGAGGACCTCGGATATCCCTCCGACGAGAACCTCCAACCCAGCGCCAAGCTCATCTTGTTCTTCAAAGGCATGGCGACGGCCCTCCAGCGGCTCTGGGAGAAGATCCCAAAGCAGCTGGCCGACGAGTCGCGCAAGATCTGCGCGGGAGCTCTTCAAAAGGTGTTGGTGAAGGTGGCCTTCCGCAACCCGGGCCTCAACCTCACCAACGTCCTCAAGACCCTGCCGCCGGATGCTGATCTGGAGGCGCTCAAGACCCTTGTCGCACCCATTATGGACAAGGTGAGCGGGATCAAGAGGATTGAGGGCGATCGCGTAGACTAGGCCGCCCGTTTTCTTCTTTTCTTGTCGCTGCTGGTCATGTTATGAGAACAATCTGTTAGAGCCGCGACAAGCTACCTTGTAATATAACTCTATTCCGGGTAATGATTGCAATGTTATTCCCTTTACTTGATTCCTCCCTTTGTATGTTTTTGCCCTACGCTTTTAGGGAACTTGCCGGTGCAGGCACCTTAGCCGCGAGCGCTGAGTGCGGAACGTCAGCAGCCTGCTGGCGGTGCCGCTACCGACAAGAAACCTTGTCGCAACTAGTCGCAGCTCACTTAAGTTGTTGAGCGGACTCGAAACAAAGTAAGGGCGCAACTAGCTACGAGTTGGTTCCTCCGCGCACAGGTTTTCCATACAAAGTGCGGTCGTTCAAGGGAGATAACTTAAAAATTTTAAAAATCTGATTGCTCAAACTTTGGCAACTTAGCTTTTCTGTTGTTTGCTTCCCGGTAAGGCGAAACTTTCTTGAACGACGCCTGGTCCATACCATTATCTTCTCCTTCCCCCCCCCGGCAAACTTGTGGGCGAGGGAACCTTCCTTTCCTTGAGAAAAAAGAAAGAAGAGAAAATAAAGATATGGAGCCTTACGGCTCGTTATTGCTTACCGGGGAGTAGGTGCTGCACAAAGTGTCAGATCACATATGCAAAAAATAGAAAGCATGAAATTGACAAGATGTGCGGAGCACATGAGCTTTACTTATGCACGGGGTCTGCGCCCGGCTTTGTACAAAGGATTACATGCAACAGCGGCAAGACTTGTACAAAAGGTGGTTGCCGGAACAGGTTCCGGCAACCGCGCCTTACGGGTAAAACTTACGAAGATGCTCAATGTTCCAGGAATTGCTCACCGGAATGCTATCTTCGGTCTCAAGGCGGACAGCGCCAGGCCTAGTGACTCGTTTCACCCGGTAAGGGCCTTCCCACTTCGGCGTCAACTTGTTGGAATTCTTGGCGGACTGAACACGCCGAAGAACAAGGTCGCCTTCCTCGAGACTTCTGGCGTTAACTTTGCGGCTATGGTAGCGGCGCAAAGCTTGCTGGTAGCGAGCAGCTCGTACAGCAGCCTGAAGACGGTCTTCCTCAAGGAGTAGCGCGTCATCTTGTCGCAGCTGCTCTTGCTCAAGCTCATCATAAGCGAGCACTCGAGGTGACCCGTATACGAGTTCCGTGGGGAGAACTGCCTCTGCTCCATAGACTAGAGCGAAAGGTGTCTGGCCAGTGGCTCGATTTGGCGTCGTCCTGATCGACCAAAGAACCACCGGCAGCTCCTCGATCCAGTTTCTTCCGCACTTGTGCAGCCTGTCGAAAGTCCTGGTCTTGAGCCCACGCAGCACTTCAGCATTTGCCCTCTCCGCTTGACCGTTGCTTCTCGGGTGAGCAACAGAAGCGAAGCAGACCTTGGCGCCAAGATCTTGGACGTACTGCATGAAGGTGCGGCTCGTGAATTGCGTACCGTTGTCGGTGATTATCCTGTTAGGGATCCCGAAGCGGCAAACAATCGACCTGAAGAACTTGACTGCTGACTGTGCTGTCACCTTCCTCACTGCTTCCACTTCCGGCCACTTTGTGAACTTGTCGATTGCAACGTACAAGTACTCAAAGCCCCCGACTGCTCGGGGAAAGGGGCCGAGGATGTCGAGCCCCCAGACCGAAAATGGCCAGGATAAAGGGATCGTCTGGAGAGCTTGAGCTGGTTGGTGTATCTGCTTGGAATGGAACTGGCACGCTTCACACTTGGTTACTTGTGCAGTTGCATCCTGGAGGGCTGTCGGCCAAAAGAAACCTTGCCGGAATGCTTTGCCGGCAAGTGCTCTTGCGCCAATGTGGTGACCACATATGCCTCCATGTATCTCTGCCAACAGCTTTTGTCCGTCTTCCCGGTGAATACACTTCAATTTCACACCGTTGAGTCTTCTTCTGTACAGTGTGTTGTCGACAAACTGGTACATACTTGACTGCCGGGCTACTCTTTCCGCTTCTTCTTGCTCTTCGGGAAGTTCTCCTGTCTGAAGGAAACGGACAATCTGCTGTGCCCATGCTGGAGCTTGTGGCTCGACAACAAGGACTAAAGGCAAATCTGCTGCTGCGGGAACATCCGCTTCTACGGCGAGAACCTGCGGCTCTGCCGGAGCTTGACGTTCCCCGGCAAGCTTGCCGGAGCAAAACTTGTCGGGAGCTTCTGCTTCAACGGAACAAACCCTAGGGCTTGCCGGAGCAGACTGCTCCTCAGCGCTCTTGGCGTTGATCTTGGGGACCTTCTTGGCGGCGGCTTCGGGAAGCTCTGCCGGAAAATAGTCACCAGAAATCAACTTCCTCTTCTTGCTCTGTCCAGTTGATGGCGTTACAGACGGTTGAGTCAGCTTGAGCACAAAGATCCCTGGTTCCACAGGTAACTTAAGTGCGGCGCACTTTGATAGGCCATCGGCAATGGCGTTCTGAGCTCTTGGAACATGCTCCATCTGTAGGCCGTCAAAGTGCTCTTCTAGCTTTCTCACTTCGTCGACGTAGGCTTCCATCAACGGACTCTGATAGCTCTTGTTCACTTGGCGGACGACAAGCTGCGAGTCACCCCTGACAATGAGCTTCTTGATCCCAAGGTCTGCCGCGATCCTGAGACCGGCAAGCAAGCCTTCATACTCTGCAGTATTGTTTGTTGCTTGCTCCTTGGGAAAGTGCATCTGGACTACGTACTTGAGGTGCTCTCCGGTGGGTGCGACAAGCAGCACGCCAGCGCCGGCGCCTTGCAGCGAAAAGGCACCATCAAAGTACATCAGCCACTCTTTGCTTGCTTCCTCGACGGGGATGCTCGTTTCTGGAATTTCTTCATCTGGTGTTGGCGTCCATTCTGCTATGAATTCTGCCAATGCTCTGCTTTGGATAGTTGAAGTACTCTCAAACTTGAGGCCAAAGCTTGACAGTTCCAGTGCCCACTCAACAATCCTGCCTGTCGCTTCTGGATTCTGTAGTATCCTCTTCAGCGGAAAACGAGTGACAACTGTGATCTCATGTGCTTGGAAGTAATGGCGCAGCTTTCTCGAGGCCATGAGAAGGCCGAAAAGCAATTTCTGCACGCCAGAGTACCTTGACCTAGCCCCCTGCAGAAGGGAACTGACAAAGTAAACTGGGCGCTGTACCATTCTCTTCTGTATCTCCTCGCGCGTCTGCGCAGATCCATCCTTGTCGGGACCAGAGCTTGTCGGGGAAGCCCCCTGCTTGTCGCTGGATGCGCCTGCCGTGGTTGCTGGCTCGTCATCTGCCTCCCTCTCTGCTACTAACGCAGCACTAACCACTTGATTGGTTGCCGCTATATACAGCAGCAACTTCTCTTGTGGCTTAGGTGCGACAAGTGTTGGAGTGGAGGACAGGTATCTCTTCAAGTCTTGCAGCGCAGCCTCCGCTTCCGGAGTCCATTTCATTGGACCTGCCTTTTTCAATATTTTGAAAAACGGCAGGGCGCGCTCAGCAGACCTAGAGATAAACCTGCTGAGAGCAGCCACGCAACCGGCAAGTCTTTGTACATCCTTGACGCGCTTTGGTGCTTCAATCTGCTCAATGGCCTTGATCTTGTCGGGATTGGCTTCGATTCCCCGCTGAGACACGAAGAACCCGAGAAGCTTGCCGGAGGGGACTCCAAACACACACTTCTCGGGGTTGAGCTTGAGGCTGATCTTGCGCAGATTTGCAAAGGTCTCGTCTAAATCTTGAATCAGAGTTGCCTTGTCCTTGCTCTTGACCACTATGTCATCCATGTAGGCTTCCACATTTCTGTGTATTTGTGGCTCAAGAGCGACATGGACTACCCTTGCAAATGTTGAACCAGCATTTTTTAAACCGAAAGGCATCCGTATGAAACAGTACGTGCCACATGGAGTGATGAATGCGGTCTTCTCCTCATCCTCTTCTGCCATGAAGATCTGATGGTATCCTGAGTATGCGTCAAGAAATGAAAGCAAGTCACATCCGGCCGTGGAGTCAACAATCTGGTCAATGCGCGGCAAAGGAAATGGGTCTTTGGGACAAGCTTTGTTAACATCGGTAAAGTCGATACAAAGTCTCCATTTCCCGTTCGCCTTGCGCACGACTACAGGATTGGCCAACCACGTAGGATGGAGCACTCCTCTGACAAGGCCTGCTGCTTCCAACTTCTTGATCTCTTCTGCGATGAATTCTTGGCGCTCCACTGCTTGCTTCCTGACCTTCTGCTTGACGGGCCGCGCATGAGGACAAACGGCAAGATGGTGCTCAATTACTTTCCTGGGAACACCGGGGATGTCAGACGGTTGCCACGCAAACACGTCGACGTTCGCCCGCAGGAAAGCAATGAGCGCGCTTTCCTATTTAGGGTCGAGAGTGGCACTGATGGTGAAGGTACCACCAGTGCCGTCCTCCTTGGCGGACACCTTCTTGGTCTCTGGCGGAGCTGCCATTGTCTTCTTACACTTGCCGGTGGAGCTCGATGGTGCGTCCTCGACGGCAGCGCAGCACTCCGAAGAGGTGCGCTTGCCGGAGTGGGCATCAGAACTCTTGCCGGACTTGGTCTTCTTCTTCCCCCCGGGAGCTTCAACGGCAGGTGACTTGCGATCTGTTGCGGCTGCCGCTTCCCGGTAGATCTTGTCGGCGCAGATAAGAGCATCCTTCTTGTCGCCAGGGACAGAGATGACGCTTATCGGGCCTGGCATCTTCAGCATGTTGTATGCGTAGTGAGAGGCTGCCATGAACTTGGCGAGTGCTGGACGGCCGAGTATCCCATTGTAAGGCAATGGAAAATCGGCAACGTCAAAAGTGACCCTCTCAGTCCTGAAGTTCACCTCGCTGCCAAATGTTACTGGCAACGTGACCTTCCCCTTCGGCTTGCTCCTTCCCGGGTTGATTCCTTGGAATGTGCCGGTCTCTTCAAGCTCGCTGTCAGGGATCTGGAGTTTCTGGAGTACAGCGGAGGAGATCAGGTTCAAGCCGGCCCCGCCGTCAACTAGCATCTTAGTGACCTTGAGGTTGCGGATAGTTGGTGAAACCAACATCGGCAAGCACCCGACCGCAGTTGTGCGATCAGGGTGGTCCTCAATATCAAAGATGATAGGCGTGCTGGACCATTTCAGAAGCTTGCGTGACTCGACAGGTGGTTCCGCCGCATTGACTTCCCGCACCCACTGCTTGAGTTGGCGGTGCGAAGTATGCAGAGAAGCACCGCCGTCAACGCACAAGACCTCTGTGGCTTTCTGGAACTCCTGCTCACTGGTCTCGACATCATCCATGTCTTCGTCGTCGTCGTCATCTTCATCCTTGTCGCGGCCGCGGGGAGGTCTGTCTCCTTGCCGCTGCTTGGCCTTGCCGCGGCGTCCTCCCCGGCCGGCGCGCTTCTTGCCGGATTCTCCAGCGCCTCCTTGGGCCCTCTCCTTGTCGCGTCGCTCGTATTCAGCCTTTTGCTGCTGGACAAGCTGCTCGACCTTCTTGCAGCTCTGGAGGTCATGGCCCTTGGTGCGGTGGATCTTGCAGTACTGCTTGTCGGTGCCGTCCTGCTTGTCGGCGACCGCCACAGTCTGGCAGTTGGTGCATGCGGCAATCTCCTTGCCGGAGCTACCAGCTTTGGCTTTCTTGGCGCCACCTTCGTTGCCGGACTGCTCAACGACTAGCACATCTTTGCCTTTCTTCTTCCTGTTGTTCCGCCGCCGGTTTTTCTTTGCCGGGGCAGCATCCTCGCTGTCAGATCCTCCTGCTCCTGTATTCTCTCCGGGGAGTTTCCTCCCTTCCTCAGCACGTGCACACTTGTCGGCCAGGGCATACAGCTCACTGACGTCTCTGATCTTGCACATCGCCATCTCCTCCCGCATCCTGCGGTTACGCACGTTCTGATGGAACGCGCTGATGACCGCGGCAGGGTGGACATCTGGGATGTTGTGCTGTACACGGCTGAATCTCTGAATGTACTTGCGCAGGGGCTCTCCTTCCTTCTGGGCGAGCAGATGAAGGTCACTCTCTTGGCCATGAGGTTTGTGGCCGCCTGTAAAGGCGCCGACAAACTGATGGCATAGGTCTGCCCAGGAGGATATGGAGTTGTCCGGCAAGTGCATGAGCCAGGACCTGACGTTGGGCTTGAGCACCAGCGGGAAGTAGTTGGCAAGGATCTTGTCGTCCCGCCCCCCGGCAGCCTGCACCGCGATGGTGTAGATGCTGAGGAACTCCGACGGATGCGACTTGCCGTCGTACTTCTCTGGTACGTCTGGCTTGAAATTCTTCGTGCTGGGCCACTGGACTTGCCGCAGCTCACGAGTAAACGCAGGGCAACCTACCGCGTACGGCAAGTCGCCTGGTTCCCCTGGCGCATGCATGTCGACAGAGGGCCCAGCGCGCTGGTCCGATTGACGTCGCGCTTCTCTTCGGCGCTCGATGCGAGTACGAGCGTCTTCTTGCTGTCGTTCGTGAAGAACTTGGCGCTGATCGCGACGAGCTCGTGGATCTGATGACGCGGTGGAGTCGCTGTCGAGGTGGATCCGGCGAGTCGGCGATCTTGGCCTTCGGGGCGGAGAGTGCACAGTGGTTGCACCCCCACCGGTCTTGTCGCCACCGGCTCGTGCCTGGCTGACTTGCCGCGGCTGCGACGTGCTCGGCTGCCGTTGAGTGTCGCCGTTGGCGAAGCCGATGAGACTCTGAATGGTGGCCCTCCAGTCGTCGATCTTGTCTGCCGTTGGAGGGTAGTCCAGGAGCAGTTGAGCTCGCGCCAAAGCTTCTGCTGTAGTGGCGGGTGGCGGTGGCGAACGGTGCGAGGAGCGGGATATGCTCGGACTTCTAACTATGTTAGAAGGAGCAGTATCCCGTCCAGGCGACCGTGCCTCGCTCGTGCCAGCATGTTGGCGTGCATGCTGGTCTTGAGCACTCCGAGATCCACCAGCTCGATCTTGGTCCAGCAAATGCATGGTACCAGGAGTACCATGACGCTGCCGGTCCCGCGCCTCCTAAGATGGGCGCGGTGCGTGTACGGACGCCGAGGTCTTGGAGTGCGCCCGGTCGTTGTGGGAGCCGGCTACGCTGCCGATGGGCAGCGCAGCCTTGTCCTTGGACCTGGCAGCACCATGAGCTCCCTCGTCGACGCCCGTTCTTCCGCCGGCGTCTCCCCCATCAGCCGTTTGCTCCGGCGGTGGTGGGTTCGGCGCGGACGGAGCAGCCGCCTCCGAAGCCTTCTTCTTCGGCGGCATGTCGATGAAGATGATGAAGATCTAGCTCGTGTGAACGCCGGATCTGGTTCACACAACCTCGACGCCCCTACCTGGCGCGCCAAAGATGTCGGGTACTAATCCACGAACACCTATGGGACTGGCGGACCGAGTCCCTTTCGGTTCGGCGGGGGCGAGGGTCGCACGAAGAGCGGATCGAGGCGAAGCACACGAGCAGTTTACCCAGGTTCGGGCCGCACGGATGCGTAAAACCCTACTCCTGCTTTGTGGTTTGTATTGAGTTCTTGCTCGGGAGCGCGGAGTGCTACAGTACACCCCAGCAGCTAACGAGACCGAGCGTGAGTGTTCTCTTCCTCCCCCCTCTACGTTGCGCATGGGCCTCCTTTTATATGCTCAAGGGGTCACCGACAGGTGGCAACGTAGACAAGGGTAAAAATGGAAAGGTGTTGTGGTTGGTACAGCTACCTGCTACAGTGTATCATACCTAACCCTGACGGCAGGGGACAAGGGCATTAAATGCCCGTCTGCGTCGCCTAAATAGTGCAAAAGGGACCGTCAGGGACGCCACCGCTCGCCACGATGGTAATCTTGTCAGCGCCGCTTGCCACCGCGCGCTGCTGGCTGCACAGCCTCCCGCCACGTATGCCTGGGAAGGTCCCAGAGCGACACGTTGGTGGATGTGCTGGAGCGCGGGCACAGAGTGGTGGCTTGCCGCGGCAAGCGCCTTGCCGCGGTCGTTGTCTTGTCGCGCCCGGGAGCTTGTCGCTCACCGGGCCTTGCCGGGACGCGTGGCGCGTCGCGGCAAGTTCCTTGAGATGCCTTGGTTGGCCTTCCCGGCAAGCTCCTCTTGCCGGGGTCTTGAGATGCCTTGGTTGGCCTTCCGCAAGCTCCTTGCGGGTCTTGTCTCCTTGGCTTGGATACTTTGTCCTTGAATGGCTCCAAAGGAACCACGGAGGACCTTGGCGGTCACCCAGCATGCCTTGCCGCATGATGCTGCGACTGCCCGTGCACAAGTTCGGGATACTAGGGTACCTCTACTCTAGTACACCGACAGGTGGTAAAAGAGTTCATCGTAAAGGGTTACGCCGATGCAAACTTTGACACTAATCCAGATTATTCTGAGTAGTAAACTGGATTCTTATAGTAGAACAGTTATTTGAAATAGCTCCAAATAGAGCGTGGTAGCTGCATCTAGGAGATGACATAGATATTTGTAAAGCACACACGGATCTAAAAGATTCAGACCCGTTGACTAGTAACCTCTCTCACAAGCGAGATATGATCAAACTCCATGGGTGTTGGAATCATTGCAATCACATAACGATGTGAACTGGATTATTGACTCTAGCGCAAGTGGGAGACTGTTGGAAATATGCCCTAGAGGCAATAATAAATTATTTATTATTATATTTCCCTGTTCATGATAATCGTTTATTATCCATGCTAGAATTGTATTGATAGGAAACTCAGATACATGTGTGGATACATAGACAACACCATGTCCCTAGTAAGCCTCTAGTTGACTAGCTCGTGGATCAATAGATGGTTACGGTTTCCTGACCATGGACATTGGATGTCGTTGATAACGGGATCACATCATTAGGAGAATGATGTTATGGACAAGACCCAATCCTAAGCATAGCACAAGATCGTGTAGTTCGTATGCTAAAGCTTTTCTAATGTCAAGTATCATTTCCTTAGACCATGAGATTGTGCAACTCCTGGATACCGTAGGAGTGCTTTGGGTGTGCCAAACGTCACAACGTACACTGGGTGGCTATAAAGGTACACTACGGGTATCTCCAAAAGTGTGAAAGTGCAACTATCCCTAGGTGGTTTCGGTAATTCATAACAACATATAGCTCATTGAGCTAATGCTATTCCAAGGTGATTATTTCAGGAAATCTCAATGATTGGCATGGCATGGATGGTGAAAGTGGAACCCTCAAAATGCTAAGGACAAAGGATTGGCTCAAGCTCAAAAAGCTCAAGACTCTTCATTTTATATTCTAGTGATCCAAGATCACATTGAGTCCATAGGAAAAGCCAATACTATCAAGGCAGGATGAGGTGTTGCTTAATGAGCATCTTGCTTCATGTGCTTAATGATATGCTCCAAAATCCTCAGCTACTTTCCCATATCCACAAATGACCTAAACCCTAAGCCAAACTCGGTCATACCGATTCTTTCTATCCGGCGCCACCGAGTTTCACCTGTCATTAGCCACTGCCAAACCCTAGCAATTCGGTCCTACCGATAGGGATCTCGGTCTCACCGAGATGGGATTGCAAACTCTCTGTTTCCCTTTCGTAACTTTTCGGTCTCACCGAAAGAGCGAATCGGTCCCACCGAGATTGCAATGTAAACTCTCTGTTTCCTTTTTGTAACTTTTCGGTCTCACCGAAAGAGAAAATCGGTCCCACCGAGTTTGCCTGACCAACTCTCTGGTTAGCCTATTACCAAAATTGGTCTCACCAAGTTTGTGTAATCGGTCTCACCGAGATTACGTTATGCCCAAACCCTAACAGAATCGGTCCTACCGAGTTGCATGTCAGTCCCACCGAAAATCACTAACGGTCACTAGGTTTACTATTTCGGTCCGACCGAGTTTTCTGATTCGGTCCCACCGAGATTGGTAAATTGTGTGTAACGGTTGGATTTCGTGTGGAGGCTATAAATACCCCTCCACCTCCTCTTCATTCGAAGAGAGAGCCATCAGAACACATACATCATTCCTACTCATATGTTCTGAGAGAGAACCACCTACTCATGTGTTGAGACCAAGATATTCCATTCCTACCATATGAATCTTGATCTCTAGCCTTCCCCAAGTTGCTTTCCACTCAAACCTTCTTTCCACCAGATCCAAATCCTTGAGAGAGAGTTGAGTGTTGGGGAGACTATCATTTGAAGCACAAGAGCAAGGAGTTCATCATCTACACACCATTTGTTACTTCTTGGAGAGTGGTGTCTCCTAGATTGGCTAGGTGTTACTTGGGAGCCTCCGACAAGATTGTGGAGTTGAACCAAGGAGTTTGTAAGGGCAAGGAGATCGCCTACTTCATGAAGATCTACCGCTAGTGAGGCAAGTCCTTCGTGGGCGATGGCCATGGTGGGATAGACAAGGTTGCTTCTTCATGGACCCTTCGTGGGTTGAGTCCTCCGTGGACTCGCGCGACCGTTACCCTTCGTGGGTTGAAGTCTCCATCAACGTGGATGTAGGATAGCACCACCTATCCGAACCACGGGAAAAACATCCGTGTCTCCAATAGCATTTGAATTCTCCAAACCCTTCCCTTTATATTCTTGCTAGTTGCATGCTTTACTTTCCGCTGCTAATATACTCTTTGCATGCTTGCTTGATTTGTGTGATGATTGCTTGACTAGTCCTAAGATAGATAAAATCTGCCAAGAACTAAAATTGGGAAAAAGTTAAATTTTTATTTGGTCAAGTAGTCTAATCAACCCCCCTCTAGACATACTTTCGATCCTACAAGTGGTATCAGAGCTTTGGTCTCCATTTGCTTTGATCTCCATAGCTTTTGGTGGTCATAGCCTTGGTTTCACAACCTAGGAGAGTATGGCGTCTAGCGAGGGAAATTATCACCATAGAGGTCCTTACTTTGATGGTACTAATTTTTCTAGTTGGAAGCATAAAATGAAAATGCATATTCTTGGACATAACCCCGCCATTTGGGCTGTTGTGTGTGTTGGCTTGCAAGGTGACTTCTTTGATGGGAGAGAACCAAACCGTGAAGCTACCGTGGATGAGTTGAAGATGTTGCAATACAATGCTCAAGCTTGTGATATTCTCTTCAACGGATTGTGCCCCGAAGAATTCAACAAAATCAGCCGTCTTGAGAATGCAAAGGAAATTTGGGACACTTTGATTGATATGCACGAAGGTACCGACTCTGTCAAGGAATCCAAGTTGGATGTGCTTCAAAGTCAACTTGACAAGTTCAAAGTGAAGGATGGTGAAGGTGTCGCTGAAATGTACTCTAGGCTTGCTCTCATCACAAATGAGATTGCCGGCTTAGGAAGTGAAGAGATGACCGATAGATTCATCATCAAGAAGATTCTAAGAGCCCTGGATGGAAAATATGATACCGTATGCACATTGATCCAAATGATTCCCAATTACAAAGATCTCAAGCCAACGGAGGTGATTGGAAGAATTGTTGCTCATGAGATGTCACTTAAGGATAAAGAGGAACTTCACAACAAATCAAGTGGTGCCTACATAGCCTAATGTGAAGCCCCTACATCATCAAGTGAGAAACAAAACTTCAATGAAGAATTGAGCTTAATGGTGAAGAACTTCAACAAGTTCTACAACAGTAGAAGCAAAGATAGAAGCTTCAAGTCAAGGTCCTACAATGACAAAAGATCTTCTAGTCGAGAGCGAAACTGCTACAATTGTGGAAGACCCGGACACTATTCCAATGAGTGTACGGCTCCCTACAAGAGAAGAGAAGATTCTCCAAAAAGAAGAAGCAAAGAATCACCACCAAGAGAGAGAAGGAGTAGAGATGATCGTTATGAACGGAGATACCCATGGAGAAGCAAGGATTCGGAAAGGAAAGAAAAATCATCAAGGAGCTACACAAAACGAAGACATCAAGCTCATGTTGGTGAATGGGTATCCGGCTCCGACTCCGACAGCCACTCCGAGAGAAGTTATCACTCCGACTCCGAAGATACTCAAGATGAAGGTGTTGCCGGTCTAGCACTTGTGTCAACCAACTCCTATGACATATTTGACTCACCAAATGAAGGAATTGGAAGATGCTTGGCCAAAGGTCCTAAGGTAACACACCCCGAGTATGTTGATTTTAATAGTGATGGAGATGACTTGTTAGGTGATGATGATTTACTTGTTGACAACTCTAGTGATGAATACTATGATGAAACGTCAATTAATCATGCTAATCAAGATAAAACGAATGACAATGATAAGGAGAAGATTGAGGCTCTAACTAAAGAACTAAAAACTCTTAAGTTAGCTCATGAAACTATCTTCGAAGATCATCGAGAACTTTTAAAAGCTCATGAGAAGTTACGCTTTGCAAAGCTCAATCTTGAGCAAGAGCATGAGTTTTTAAAGGCAATCAATGATGATCTCTGCAAGAAAAGTTCTTCTTACATTGCCAAGCATTTACTCTTATCCACTTACATGCCTCAAGTCAAGTCTAGTAACAAGAACAAGAAAGATTCTTCCTCTAGTAGTAACAATGATCATGCTAAATCCAATACTGTTGCTTCTAGTAGTTCTCTTGATTCCACTAATGATTCTCTTAGCCAAGTTACACTTGAGAAAGAAAATAGCTTATTGAAGGGAATTATAGAGAAAGGAGTGTACAAAAGTCTTGCCGGGAGTAAGCAATTCGAGGAAATTGTGCGCAAGCAAGGAATGCACCGGAAGAATCAAGGTGTTGGTTTTGAACGAAAGTTCAATGCCAATGGAGTTGAGTGGGAAGAAGATCAATACCCCAAGACAAAGTTTGTTCCTCAACAAGAGAAGTATGACACTTCCTTCAAGGGGACACAAGATCAAGATGATCTTCCACCACAAGACTACAAGCAAAAAGGCAAGGACAAGCTTCAAGAGGAAATTGATGCATTTGAAGAAGCTCCTAAGACCTTAGTCAAGTGGATTCCCAAGACTACTTCAAGTTCCACTTCGTCAAGTACGACTACAACTCCAAGGATTCCCATCGAGATGGTGTGGATCCAAAAGAAGAAGAACTAGAGAGTTCTTGAGGGTGACTTCACCAACATACTTCACTCTTTTTCATTTTGGCAAGAACAAGTGCAATCAACTTCCACATCTTGCACTAGTTCAAGGAGTCACAAACCCTCTTATTGGTAAGACAAGGGACAAGGTTGTTGGGTAACGTAGCAGAAATTCAAAATTTTCCTACGTGTCACCAAGATCTATCTATGGAGAAACCAGCAACGAGGGGAAGTAGAGTGCATCTACATACCCTTGTAGATCGCTAAGCGGAAGCGTTCAAGAGAACGGGGTTGATGGAGTCGTACTCGTCGTGATTTAGATCACCGATGATCCTAGTGCCGAACGGACGGCACCCCGTGTTCAACACACGTACAGCCCGGTGACGTCTCCCACGCCTTGATCCAGCAAGGAGAGAGGGAGAGGTTGAGGAAGACTCCATCCAGCAGCAGCACAACGGCGTGGTGGTGATGGAGGAGCGTGGCAATCCTGCAGGGCTTTGCCAAGCACCTACGGGAGAGGAGGAGGTGTCACGGGAGGGAGGGAGGCGCCAGGGACTCAGGTATGGATGCCCTCCCTCCCCTCCACTATATATAGGGGCAAGGGAGAGGGGGGAGGCGCAGCCTTGCCCCTTCCTCCAAGGAAGGGGTGCGGCCAAGAGGGGGGGAGGAGTCCATCCTCCCCAAGGCACCTCAGAGGTGCCTTCCCCCTTGAGGACTCTTCCCTCCCCAAGTTTCCTTGGCGCATGGGCCTCTTGGGGCTGGTGCCCTTGGCCCATATAGGCCAAGGCGCACCCCCTACAGCCGATGTGGCCCCCGGGGGCAGGTGGACCCCCCCGGTGGACCCCCGGATCCCTTTCGGCACTCCCGGTACAATACCGATAAAGTGCGAAACTTTTCCGGCGACCAAAACAGGACTTCCCATATATAAATCTTTACCTCCGGACCATTCCGGAACTCCTCGTGACGTCCGGGATCTCATCCGGGACTTCGAACAACATTCGGTAACCACATACAAACTTCCTTTATAACCCTAGCATCATCGAACCTTAAGTGTGTAGACCCTACGGGTTCGGGAGACATGCAGACATGACCGAGACGTTCTCCGGTCAATAACCAACAGCAGGATCTGGATACCCATGTTGGCTCCCACATGTTCCACGATGATCTCATTGGATGAACCACGATGTCAAGGACTCAATCGATCCCGTATTCAATTCCCTTTGTCTAGCGGTATTTTACTTGCCCGAGATTCGATCGTCGGTATCCCGATACCTTGTTCAATCTCGTTACCGGCAAGTCTCTTTACTCGTTCCGTAACACATCATCCCGTGATCAACCCCTTGGTCACATTGTGCACATTATGATGATGTCCTACCGAGTGGGCCCAGAGATACCTCTCCGTTTACACGGAGTGACAAATCCCAGTCTCGATTCGTGCCAACCCAACAGACACTTTCGGAGATACCTGTAATGCACCTTTATAGCCACCCAGTTACGTTGTGACGTTTGATACACCCAAAGCATTCCTACGGTATCCGGAGTTGCACAATCTCATGGTCTAAGGAAAAGATACTTGACATTAGAAAAGCTTTAGCATACGAACTACACGATCTTTGTGCTAGGCTTAGGATTGGGTCTTGTCCATCACATCATTCTCCTAATGATGTGATCCCGTTATCAACGACATCCAATGTCCATAGCCAGGAAACCATGACCATCTGTTGATCACAACGAGCTAGTCAACTAGAGGCTCACTAGGGACATATTGTGGTCTATGTATTCACACGTGTATTATGATTTCCGGATAATACAGTTATAGCATGAATAAAAGACTATTATCATGAACAAATAAATATAATAATAAAACTTTTATTATTGCCTCTAGGGCATATTTCCAACAGTCTCCCACTTGCACTAGAGTCAATAATCTAGTTCACATCGATATGTGATTAACACTCAAGGTCACATCCCCATGTGACTAACACCCAAAGAGTTCTGGGTTTGATCATGTTATGCTTGTGAGAGAGGTTATAGTCAACGGGTCTGAACCTTTCAGATCCGTGTGTGCTATACAAATCTCTATGTCATCTCCTAGATGCAGCTACCACGCTCTATTTGGAGCCATTTCAAATGGTTGCTCCACTATACGTATCCGGTTTGCTACTCAGAGTCATTCGGATAGGTGTTAAAGCTTGCATCAACGTAACCCTTTAGGCCGAACTCTTTATCACCTCCATAATCGAGAAACATATCCTTATTCCTCTAAGGATAACTTTGACCGATATCTGATGATCCACTCCTTGATCACCTTTGTACTCTCTTGCCAGACATGTGGCAAGGCACACATCAGGTGCGGTACTTAGCATAGCATACTGTAGAGCCTACGTCTAAAGCATAGGGGACGACCTTCGTCCTTTCTCTCTTTTCTGCCGACGTTGAGCTTTAAGTCTTAACTTCGTACCTTACAACTCAGGCAAGAACTTCTTCTTTGACTGATCCATCTTGAACACCTTCAAGATCATGTCAAGGTATGTGCTCATTTGAAAGTATTATTAAGCATTTTGATCTATCCTTATAGATCTTGATGCTCAATGTTCAAGTAGCTTAATCCAGGTTTTCTATTGAAAAACACCTTTCAAATAACCCTATATGCTTTCTAGAAAATCATTTCTGATCATCAACATGTCAACAACATATACTCATCAGAAATTCTATAGTGCTCCCACTCACTTCTTTGGAAATACAAGTTTCTCATGAACTTTGTATAAACCCAAAATCTTTGATCATCTCATCAAAGCGCACATTCCAACTCCAAGATGCTTACTCCAGTCCTTAGAAGGATTGCTGGAGCTAGCATACCTTTTAGCATCCTTAGGATCGACAAAACCTTTCTAATTGTATTACATACAACCTTTCCTTACGAAAACTGGTAAGGAAACTCGTTTTGACATCCATCTGCCAGATTTCATAAATGCAGCTAATGCTAACATGAATCCGACGGACTTAAGCATCGCTACGGATGAGAAAATCTCATCGTAGTCAACTCCTTGAACTTGTGAAAAAACTCTTCGCCACAAGTCAAGCTTCATAGACGGTGACATTACCATCCACGTCCGTCTTCTTCTTAAAAGATCCATTTATCTCAATGGCTTGCCGATCATTGGGCAAGTCTACCAAAGTCCATGCTTTGTTCTGATACATGGATCCTATCTCGGATTTCATGGTTTCTTAACCATTTGTCGGAATTTGGGCCCACCATCGCTTCTCCATAGCTCGTAGGTTCATTGTTGTCTAGCAACATGACCTTCAAGACAGGATTACTGTACCACTCTAAAGTAGTACGTATCCTTGTCACCCTACGAGGTACGGCAGTGACTTGATCCGAAACTTCATGATCACTATCATAAGCTTCTACTTCAATTGGTCTAGGTGCCACATGAACAACTTCCTGTGCCCTGATACACACTGGTTGAAGTGATGGTTCAATAACCATATCAAGTCTCCACCATCCTCCCACTCAATTCTTTCGAGAGAAACTTTTCCTCGTGAAAGGACCCGATTCAAGAAACAATCCATATTGCTTTCGGATCTGAATTAGGAGGTATACCCAACTGTTTTGGGTGTCCTATGAAGATGCATTTTATCCGCTTTGGGTTCGAGCTTATCAATCCTGAAACTTTTTCATATAAGCGTCGCAGCCCCAAACCTTTAAGAAACGACAACTTAGGTTTCTCTAAACCATAATTCATACGGTGTCATCTCAACGGAATTACGTGGTGCCCTATTTAAAGTGAATGTGGTTGTCTCTAATGCTTAACCCATGAACAATAGTGGTAATACGATAAGAGACATCATGGTACGCACCATATCGAATAGGGTGCAATTATGATGTTCGGACACACCATCACACTACGGTGTTCCAGGCGGTATTAATTGCGAAACAATTTCCACAATGTCTTAATTGTGTGCCAAAACTCGTAACTCAAATATTCATCTCTATGATCATATCATAGACATTTTATCCTCTTGTCACAATGATCTTCTACTTCACTCTGAAATTACTTGAACCATTCAATAATTCAGACTTGTGTTTCATCAAGTAAATATTCTCAACATCTACTCGAATCATCTGTGAAGTAAGAACATAACGATATTCACTGCATGCCTCAGCACTCATTGGACTGCACACATCGAAATATGTTGCTTCCAATGAGTTGCTATCTTGTTCCATTTTACTGAAACCGAGGCTTTTCAATCATCTTGCCTATGTGGTATGATTTGCATATCTCAAGTGATTCAAAAACAAGTGAGTCCAAACGATCCATCTGCATGGAGTTTCTTCATGCGTATACACCAATAGACATGGTTCACATGTCTCAAACTTTTCAAAAACGAGTGAGTCCAAAGATCCATCAACATGGAGCATCTTCATGCGTTTTATACCATTATGACTTACATGGCAGTGCCACAAGTAAGTGGTACTATCATTACTATCTTATATCTTTTGGCATGAAAATGTGTATCACTACGATCGAGATTCAATAAACCATTCCTTTAGGTGCAAGACCATTGAAGGTATTATTCAAATAAATAGAGTAACCATTATTCTCTTTAAATGAATAACCGTATTGCGATAGACATAATCCAATCATGTCTATGCTCAACGCAAACACACAATGAAAATTATTCAGGTTTAATACTAATCTTGATGGTAGAGGGAGCGTGCGATGTTTGATCACATCAAACTTGGAAACACTTCCAACACATATCGTCAGCTCACCTTTAGCTAGTCTCCGTTTATTCCGTAGCTCTTTTATTTCGAGTTACTAACACTTAGCAACCAAACCGGTATCTTATACCCTGGTGCTACTAGGAGTACTAGTAAAGTACACATTAACATAATGTATATCCAATATACTTCTATCGACCTTGCCAGCCTTCTCATCTACCAAGTATCTAGGGTAATTCCGCTCTAGTGACTATTCCCCTTATCACAGAAGCACTTAGTCTCGGGTTTGGGTTCAACCTTGAGTTTCTTCACTAGAGCAGCAGCTGATTTGCCGTTTCATTAAGTGTCCCTTCTTGCCCTTGCCCTTCTTGAAACTAGTGGTTTCACCAACCATCAACAATTTGATGCTCCTTCTTGATTTCTACTTTCGCGGTGTCAAACATCGTGAATACCTCAAGGATCATCATATCTATCCCTGGTATGTTATAGTTCATCACAAAGCTCTAGCAGCTTGGTGGCAATGACTTTGGGGAAACATCACTATCTCATCTGGAAGATCAACTCCCACTCGATTCAAGTGATTGTTGCACTCGGACAATCTGAGCACAAGCTCAACGATTGAGCTTTTCTCCCTTAGTTTGCAGGTTAAGAAAATCGTCGGAGGTCTCATACCTCTTGACGTGGGCACGAGCCTGAAATTCCAATTTCAGCCCTCAAAACATCACATATGTTTCATGATGTTTCAAAAAACATCTTTGGTGCCTCTACTTAAGCCATTTAACTGAACTATCACGTAGTTATCAAAACGTGTATGTCCGATGTTCGCAACATCCACAGACGACGTTTGGGGTTCAGCACACTGAGCGGTGCATTAAGGACATAAGCTTTCTACTGTCCGCATAATCGCTACTATCAACTTTCAACTATATTTTCTCTAGGATATCTAAAAAGTGGAACTAAAGCGCGAGCTTACGACATAATTTGCAAAAGGTCTTTTGACTATGTTCAAGATAATTAAGTTCATCTTATGAACTCCCACTCAGATAGACATCCCTCTGGTCATCTAAGTGATCACATGATCCGAGTCAAACTAGGCCGTGTCCGATCATCACGTGAGACGGACTAGTCATCATCGGTGAACATCTTCATGTTGATCGTATCTACTATACGACTCATGCTCGACCTTTCGGTCTCCGTGTTCCGAGGCCATGTCTGTACATGCTAGGCTCGTCAAGTTAACCCTAAGTGTATTGCATGTGTAAATCTGTCTTACACCCGTTGTATGCGAACGTAAGGATCTATCACACCCAATCATCACGTGGTGCTTCGAAACGACGAACTGTAGCAACGGTGCACAGTTAGGGGAGAACACTTCTTGAAATTGTAATGAGGGATAATCTTATTTACTACCGTCGTTCTAAGCAAATAAGATGCATAAACATGATAAACATCACATGCAATCAAATAATGGTGACATGATATGGCCAATATCATATAGCTCCTTTGATCTCCATCTTGGGGCTCCATGATCATCTATTACAAGAACATGATCAATCTCATACATCACATATATCATTCATCACATCCTTTTGGCCATATCACATCACATAGCATACCCTGCAAAAACAAGTTAGACGTCCTCTAATTGTTGTTTGCATGTTTTACGTGGCTGCTATGGGTTTCTAGCAAGAACGTTTCTTACCTACGCAAAGACCACAACGTGATATGCCAATTGCTATTTACCCTTCATAAGGACCCTTTTCATCGAATCTGTTCCGACTAAAGTGGGAGAGACTGGCACCCGCTAGCCACCTTATGCACCAAGTGCATGTCAATTGGTGGAACCTGTCTCACGTAAGAGTACGTGTAAGGTCGGTCCGGGCCGCTTCATCCCACAATACCGTTGAATAAAGATTGTACTAGTAACGGTAAGCATATTGAACAACATCAACGCCAACAACTACTTTGTGTTTTACTCGTGCAAAGAATCTACGCAATAGACCTAGCTCATGATGCCACTGTTGGGTAACGTAGCAGAAATTCAAAATTTTCCTACGTGTCACCAAGATCTATCTATGGAGAAACCAGCAACGAGGGGAAGGAGAGTGCATCTACATACCCTTGTAGATCGCTAAGCGGAAGCGTTCAAGAGAACGGGGTTGATGGAGTCGTACTCGTCGTGATTTAGATCACCGATGATCCTAGTGCCGAACGGACGGCACCTCCGTGTTCAACACACATACAGCCCGGTGACGTCTCCCACGCCTTGATCCAGCAAGGAGAGAGGGAGAGGTTGAGGAAGACTCCATCCAGCAGCAGCACAACGGCGTGGTGGTGATGGAGGAGCGTGGCAATCCTGCAGGGCTTTGCCAAGCACCTACGGGAGAGGAGGAGGTGTCACGGGAGGGAGGGAGGCGCCAGGGACTCAGGTATGGATGCCCTCCCTCCCCTCCACTATATATAGGGGCAAGGGAGAGGGGGGAGGCGCAGCCTTGCCCCTTCCTCCAAGGAAGGGGTGCGGCCAAGAGGGGGGGAGGAGTCCATCCTCCCCAAGGCACCTCAGAGGTGCCTTCCCCCTTGAGGACTGTTCCCTCCCCAAGTTTCCTTGGCGCATGGGCCTCTTGGGGCTGGTGCCCTTGGCCCATTTAGGCCAAGGCGCACCCCCTACAGCCCATGTGGCCCCCCGGGGCAGGTGGACCCCCCCGGTGGACCCCCGGATCCATTTCGGCACTCCCGGTACAATACCGATAAAGTGCGAAACTTTTCCGGCGACCAAAACAGGACTTCCCATATATAAATCTTTACCTCCGGACCATTCCGGAACTCCTTGTGACGTCCGGGATCTCATCCGGGACTCCGAACAACATTCGGTAACCACATACAAACTTCCTTTATAACCCTAGCGTCATCGAACCTTAAGTGTGTAGACCCTACGGGTTCGGGAGACATGCAGACATGACCGAGACGTTCTCCGGTCAATAACCAACAGCGGGATATGGATACCCATGTTGGCTCCCACATGTTCCACGATGATCTCATCGGATGAACCACGATGTCAAGGACTCAATCGATCCCGTATTCAATTCCCTTTGTCTAGCGGTATTTTACTTGCCCGAGATTCGATCGTCGGTATCCCGATACCTTGTTCAATCTCGTTACCGGCAAGTCTCTTTACTCGTTCCGTAACACATCATCCCGTGATCAACCCCTTGGTCACATTGTGCACATTATGATGATGTCCTACCGAGTGGGCCCAGAGATACCTCTCCATTTACACGGAGTGACAAATCCCAGTCTCGATTCGTGCCAACCCAACAGACACTTTCGGAGATACCTGTAATGCACCTTTATAGCCACCCAGTTACGTTGTGACGTTTGATACACCCAAAGAATTCCTACGGTATCCGGGAGTTGCACAATCTCATGGTCTAAGGAAAAGATACTTGACATTAGAAAAGCTTTAGCATACGAACTACACGATCTTTGTGCTAGGCTTAGGATTGGGTCTTGTCCATCACATCATTCTCCTAATGATGTGATCCCGTTATCAACGACATCCAATGTCCATAGCCAGGAAACCATGACTATCTGTTGATCACAACGAGCTAGTCAACTAGAGGCTCACTAGGGACATATTGTGGTCTATGTATTCACACGTGTATTACGATTTTTGGATAATACAGTTATAGCATGAATAAAAGACAATTATCATGAACAAATAAATATAATAATAAAACTTTTATTATTGCCTCTAGGGCATATTTCCAACAAAGGTAACCTAAAAGTTTTCATGGATATCATCTTGTGTGTGCATCACTCTATGTCTATGGATATCCTTGTTTGTTCCTTGTGGGACTAACCCATGTAGGTATTGAAAGTGCAATTCACTCAAAAGGATAGATCCAAGTGATCTACATCAACATTGAGCATCCACATCTTCAACATCTACATGAAGTCATCATCGACAAAACCCAAGGTTAGTTCATCCCTCTTAGGGGGGATATCACATCTAGGGGGAGCTTTACTCTAAAACTTGAGCTAGAGCAACTCTAGAGATGTGAACACAACAATGCTTTATGTAAAAGTGGTAACCCCAACTGAGCTTAAACGATGAGTATGACCTACGATAAGTGTTCTCACTTGACTCCTAAGTCAATATACTCATATATAGATGACCTAGTCATCGCAAATTGCTTGATAGATACTAGAATTGGTTGTGCATGCTTTGCCACATATTTCATTTGCCATCTTATTGTGTGAGCATGCTGGATGCATATTTTACTCATTCGAGGACATCCACTTGTTGTTTTCATTGTTTGGTTTCATTTCCTTTTGCCAAGTGGATGGACAAGAATGCCTAAGAACCTCCTCTAGCTATCTATGCTTTTCTCGTCTCAAACTCTATTCATGCTGCATCACAAAATTTGATCAAGTCAGATTCGAACCAGTCTGTGTGAGGAGCGCTCGGAGTCCCCGATTCGTCATAGACTTAAACTTCCAAAACCTCTTTGTGCTTCTCGGTCTGACCGATACCCCACTTTCGGTCTTACCGAGATCATTAAGTTGATCTAGGATTTCGATCTCGGTGCAACCAATTTGAACCTCTCGGTCACAGCGAGTTGCAATAACTGTCTACAGTTTTGCATCTTGGTGCCACCGAGTTGTTCCACTCGGTCACACCGACAGGGTCGGGCTATATATAGTCACGGGCAAAAATTTGGAAATTTCTCCGAACCCCTTCGCCCGCGCGATAGCCTGCTCTGCTAACTTGGTCTCCGGATCGTCTTCTCGCTGCCAGCCACCTCCAGTCGCTGGTCTCCGTCGCCATCAACGGGAATTCTACCCCGCCGTTGCCGCCGTAGCGAGTCTCCGCCGAACTAGGGAATGGACTTGATCTTTGTGCTATTCTCCAATCCCATTCCTAGCACATTGTGATCATCATGATTCTTGCCACGTTTGATAAACTCCTATCCAGTCAATGAACTCGTAGATTAGGTTTAATTTGAAAATTTTAGGGTTAGGTTTCCGCCGAAACCATCTCGGACCCACCGAGTTGAAAAACTCGGTCCCACCGATTTGGCTTATGCCATTGCACAAGTGAGACTCGGTCTGACCGAGAATTACTTATCGGTGTGACCGATTTTGGAACTCTGTGAAACCCTAGCAGTCTCGGTGCCACCGAACTGTGACTCGGTCTGACCGAGTTCACTAGTTTAGGTTCCAAAACTGCTTCGGTATCACCAAGTTTGAAAATCAGTAGATCCGAGATGCTTTCAGTGGGAAACTAAAACTAAGTTTTTGAATTATTCTTTTGCAAAAATCTCTGCATTTTGTGATGCTCATCCACTCTATCTCATCTATAACCTATTCACAGGGTCAGCAGCCAGAATTTGCATCATGTCAGACCAAAGTGATAGCCAGAACTTGTCAGAGCAGCAAGTGCAGATGAGTGAGGGCACTAGTCCCTCAAGTTCCTCAGATGATGGCAGCAGAAGTACTCCAAGCAATCTGCCTAAAGCTGCCACAAGACAGAGAAAGAAGAGAACCTCAGATTCAGAAGATGAGGATTATGTGGCAGAAGAGGAAGCAACCTCCAAGAGAGTTGAGCTAGCACAGGGCATAAAACCAGGGATGAAGATCAAAAGGCCAGCAGGCAGGCAGCCTATGTCAAAGGCTAGAGCTTCAACTGAGAAGCCTGCACCCACAGAGCCAGTTGCTGCTGAAGGCAAGAAGAGGAAAGAAAGGGTGAAGAAAACTGTAGCCAGAGTGCTTGGCAAAGCTTCCATCATGGAAGATGAGGAGGAAGAAGAAGAGGTAGCTGCACCAGCACCTAAGGCACCCAAGCTTATGGGTGATGCCATAAGATCAGGGGCAGCTGCTTCCAAAGCCAAGCCAGCTCCGAAGCCAAAGCCAAAGAGGAACACAAGAAGCATCCCAGCTACTAAGAAGAACAAGGCCCCAGTGCCTGACATTGCTAAAGAAGAGGAAGAGAATGTTCTTAGAAAACTCAAGCCCAAGATCCCAGACCACAACGATGCTCATCCTGTGGCTGAGGATATGAAGCTCAGGAGAGATTCAGGGCTGAGGAAGTGGAGAGAAGCAGACCCGTATGCTTCAAGGAGAAGGACTGCAGTTGACTACAGGTTTCACACCAAGGAGCAGCAAGACTTTTATGAGACAGTGCTGCTAGACAAGAAGCCCATTGTCTGTGATATGAGATGTGTCGATTGGCAATACATCAAGGACAACGAAGAGTACTACCCTGGAGTTCAGGACAGCTTCAAGGCGTGTGGAGTAGAGGACTTTGTTGGGCAGAAACTCACAAAGTGGAACGAGGAACTCATCATGCAGTTCTACTCCACAGCCCATTTTTATCCAGATGGCAGAATTGTATGGATGTCAGATGGTACGAGGTACCAGTCTATAGTTGTTGAATGGGCTCAGCTGATTAATGCCCCAGAAGAGCATGACGATGACTTGGACATTTATGCCAATAAGAAGATGGACCACAACTCAATGTCAAACATGTACAAGGAGATCCCAAATGAAGCACTTGATACCTTCAAGTTTGGCTCAGTACACTATCTTCTATTAGGGCTGCCAACCATCAACTTGATTTTGAGGCACACTCTGTTGCCCAAGTCTGGAGATCACAAGATGATCAGGGGCCACGTGATCAACTTGCTTCATATCTTTGACGTGCCACAGAAATTCAAAGTCATGAGTCTTATGATTGAAACAATCAAGAGGACAGCAGCAGACCAGAAGAGGAGCTGTGGATATGCCCCACAGATTCAGGAGCTCATCAACTCAAAGATGGGCACGGGCATATACTTATTGGACAAGGAACACGGAGAACCACGAGCTCCACCACCACCATGCCGTCGTGCTGACGGAGCTCTCCCTCAACTTATCCTCTCCCCTTGCTGGATCAAGAAGGAGGAGACGTCCCCGGGCTGTACGTGTGTTGAACGCGGAGGTGCCGTCCGTTCGGCACTAGGATCATCGGTGATCTGGATCACGACGAGTACGACTCCATCAACCCCGTTCACTTGAATGCTTCCGCTTAGCGATCTACAAGGGTATGTAGATGCACTCTCCTTCCCCTCGTTGCTAGATTACTCCATAGATTGATCTTGGTGATGCGTAGAAAATTTTGAATTTCTGCTACATTCCCCAACAGCTATGTGCATTCCTAAATGCAATCTCTCAGAAGGTGATCGATCCAAAAATCATACCAAGGCTAAGGAGTGATGTGGCACAATGTCTTGTCAGTTTCGAGCTGGTGTTCCCACCATCCTTCTTCAATATCATGACGCACGTCCTAGTTCATCTAGTCGACGAGATTGTCATTCTGGGCACTGTATTTCTAAACAACATGTTCCCCTTTGAGAGGTTCATGGGAGTCCTAAGGAAATATGTCTGTAACCGTGCTAGGACAGAAGAAAGCATCTCCATGGGCCATCAAACAGAGGATGTCATTAGATTTTGTGTTGACTTTGTTCCTGGCCTTAATAAGATTGGTCTCCCTAAATCGCGATATGAGGGGAGACTGACTGGAAAAGGCATGCTTGGAGGGGACTCAATAATATGCAGGGACGGGCAATTTTGGTCTGAAGCACACTACACAGTTCTACATAACTCTACCTTGGTGACCCGTATGTCGATGAACACAAGAACAGTCTGCGCTCCAAACACCCAGAGTAGTGTGACGACTGGATTACATGTGAACACATCAGGACTTTCGGCGGTTGGTTGGAAACACGTCTCAGAGGTGACAACACTGTTTGTGATGAGATGTACTCGTTGTCCGGGGGACCATCTTCGACTGTATTGACTTACAAAGGATACGAAATAAATGGGAATACATTTTACACGATCGCCCAAGGTCAAAAGAGCACCAACCAAAACAGCGGTGTCCGCTTTGATGCAGCAACCAAGAGGGGAAAGGACACATATTATGGTTACATAGTGGACATATAGGAACTTGACTATGGACATGATTTTAAGGTCCCTTTGTTTAAGTGCAAATGGGTCAATCTGTCAGGAGGCTGGGTACAGGTAGACCCACAGTACGGAATGACAACAGTGGATCTGAACAATCTTGGGTATGCAGACGAACCGTTCGTCCTAGGCAATGATGTGGCGCAGGTTTTCTATGTGAAGGACATGTCTACCAAACCAAGAAAAAGAAAAGATAAGGAAGCGAACACATCATACAATGAGCCAAAGAGCCACATAGTTCTTTCAGGAAAAAGAGACATCCTGGGAGTGGAGGGCAAGACAGACATGTCCGAAGATTATGAAAAGTTTCATGAAATTCCTCCCTTCAAAGTCAAGGCTGACCCAGGCACCCTGTTAAACGATGAAGATTATCCATGGTTACGGCGCAATAAGCAAAGGACAGAAGCGAAGAAAAAGTGAAGACTTTCTCTCCACGACTATTATGATGATGCCTTTGATCTAGAATATCCATGTAATGGACGAGTTTCCGTATGAAACCCTGATACTTCGAATGAGATTGTCCGTTTTGTACACGAAGTGCATCCAATTTTTGCCATAACCCTCTCAACTTTTTAGCACATGCTATTTGGGTGAAATGATGATACCATGCCAACTTTCAACCTTTTCAGAGTTCATCTGTAGTGCTTTTCAATTTCAGGGTCATTTAGCTCAAAAAAATCAGTAAATGCATGAACAATAACAAATGACGTCAGAAAGGGTTGAAAATTGATGATGTGGCTTTGAATGGTGCATTTTGAACACAAAAAGAGTCTGGAGTTCAAATAAGTTCACAAAAATGAAAATTGATGTAGTGCTTTTCAATTTCATGGTCATTTAGCTCAAAGAATGAACTAATATAAAAAAGAATGAACTAGAAAACTTTTATGAAACTCTAATAGAAAAAATAATAAACTAAAATTTATGCAACTAAAATTATCAAAGTATTTTCTTTTCAAAACATTAATAGCAAAAATAATTTTTATAAAGAACTTTTTTTGTTAGAAACTTTAATAGCAAATAGAATTATCATAAAGAATTATTTTGTTAGAAACTAAAATAACAAAAACTGTTTTTGAATATAATGATAAAACACAGTAATATTAAATAGCAGGAAAAGGAATCACTCCAAAATCTATTTTTATAGTAAAGTTAATCACAAACTAGTGATTTACACAAATTTCAAATAAGTCAAATTTAAACTATTCAAATTGGAAAATTAATGGCACTAACAGAAAGTTTATAATTTTTATTACCTAAAACCAAAAAGAATAACTGAAAAACTAGTAAGTATTTTGTTGTAAGTAGAAATAAAATAAAATAAATAAAACAAAAAAGAAAGCAAAAAAACTGGAAAAAATATAAAAGAAGTGCCACCTACTGGGCCACCACGGCCTGCATAGGACTAGAAACCCGCTAGTGGGGCCAGGATGCAGGCCCGCAGTAGGCCCAATAGGCCCACAGGCATAGAGAGTGGATTTAGGCCCGTAAGCCTGCAGTAGAGAGGAGCTCGAAGTGGTCGGCTCGACAGGCTTATAAACCACTTCGAGCCCCTCTCGGCTAGCGAGGTGGGACTAAACATCGCACCGCACCGCGCCAGTTCCAGCACACGACCTTTGGTCCTGGTTGATGGCACCAACCGAGTCTAAAGGGTGGCATTGGTACCGGTTCGTGGCACCAACCGGGACCAATGCAACCTTTTAGTCCCGGTTGGTGCCACCAACCGGGACCAAAGGCCTCTGCTTCTCGCCCTTAGGGCTGCTGAAAAGAGATCTTTAGTCCCGGTTGGTGGCACCAACCGGGACTAAAGGTGGCAGTGGACCCAGTTGGTGCCATGAACCGGGACCAATGCTCCGTCTATATAAGCCAACGCTTGTGAAAATTTTCATTCAGTTCGTCTTCCCCGCCCCGACGACGCCGCCGGGCTGCCCCTCTACCTCGCCGTCACTGTCGTCGCCCTGCCTCTGACGCCATCCCGCGCCGCCCTGACGCCGTCGCCGCCCCACGCCACCCCTGCCCCGACGCCACCGGCCCTGCCTCCTCATCGCCGTCGCCGCGCCCTGCACTGGTGCCGCCGCCGCGCCCGTTGTGAGCGGCGCGCCGATCCCCTGCTCCTCCTCCCTGTACTAGCCGCCACCGCTGCCGCCGCGCTCCCTATGATGTTTTTTTAGGTTATATGTATATGTGTGATTATATGTATGTGTGTATATATGATTATATGTCCTGTTTTTCTGATTTTTAATATAGGTTGTTAGTAGATATCAATTTTAGGTTAGTGCATTTTAGGTTAGTGTAGAGGAAAAAGTAAAATAAGGAAAAGGAAGAAAAGAGTAAGAAGGAAGAAGGAAGAAGAAGAAGAAAAAGAAGGAGAGGAAAAAGGGAAATAAGAAGAGGAAGAAGGAGAAGAAGAAGGAGATTCTATTTTTTTCTTCTTCTCCTCTATTCCTTTCTTCTTCTCCTCTTTTTTTCTTCTTTTTTTCTTTGATCTTCTCCTCTATTCCTTTCTTATTTTCCTCTTTTTTTCTTCTTCTTCCTCTTCTTATTTTTTATCGGGTAAGTCGTTGTCGATATACCCCCTCCCCGATAACTTCGACATGAGGGGGGGGGGTCGATAAATAATAGAACTAGTTAAACTAGTTTATTTTTAGTAAGTACTACTTTATTTTATTTATAGTAAGTGCTTAGTAGTTGAACTAGTTGATTTAATAAAACTACTTTATTTTACTACAGAAGTAGTTTATTTTTAGTAAGTACTACTTTATTTTATTTATAGTAAAGTGCTTAGTAGTTGAACAAGTTGATTTAATAAAATTACTTTATTTTACTATATATAGAAGTAGTTTATTTTTAGTAAGTACTACTTTATTTTATTTATAGTAAGTGCTTAGTAGTTGAACTAGTTGATTTAATAAAACTACTTTATTTTACTATAGAAGTAGTTTATTTTTAGTAAGTACTACTTTATTTTGTTTATAGTAAGTGCTTAGTAGTTGAACTAGTTGATTTAATAAAACTACTTTATTTTACAATATATAGAAGTAGTTTATTTTTAGCAAAAAAAATTAATAGAACTAGTTTATTTTTTTAGTTCAAGCAGTTATTCACGCATCGACGTCGACGATGCCTATCCCGCATCCTCATTGTCGACTCGGAGGAGGAGGAGGCCTGCTTGATCAGAGGGGCCATATCTGGGACTGGGCTTCGCCAGGCTGGTATTGGGAGGTGCTACCTTCCGGGGAGTGTAGGTTGGTGAGGAGCCAGCCCGTCGTTGACCCGAACCTTGTTTGGTGGCGGTCGCGTGGGCCAGTGACGGTGCCGAGGCTTCCGGACACCGCGGAGGTGGTACGTCACCGTGTTAGCGAGGAGGACGAGCACGTCCGTCGCTACATGGTTGCGTTGGAGGGCAGGTTCGACAATACCTGGCAGGTTCTTCAGGGATCTCACTGGAGCTATGATCCTTTGATGGTTCCTTCTCTTTGGGTGTCCACCGCCCGCGCTGATACCCGTCGGGCGATACGGTTCTAACTGTATTAGTGATGCTATATGTATGATACTATTTGAGGTGTATTAGTGATAATATTCGACGATGTACGGACACAAGAGATGATGTAGTTTTGCTTATAATTGAATGCATGCTAATTTGAATACTACTTTATTTTATGATTTGGTTTTGCTTATTGAATGCTCAAATTGGAAAACTACTCCTACTTTGAATGCTAAAATTGGAGAGCACTATGCAAGGCGTATGCATTTGATTAGTTGATAGCTTATAGGGTTTTTGTTTCTGCAGAAATCTAGGAGCCCCCTCCATCATCCCCGCCGTCGTCCCCATCACCGACCCCCCTCCGATTCTCGAGGTGAGACCAGCGAAATGTCCATGTCAATATGAGTCCTATAAGATATTTTGAAATGTTTTTGCTCATATTTTCAACCATTGAAATGTAATGGCCATCAAGTTTGAATGCTCAGATGATGTTGATAAAAACATGTATATTTCCGTTCCGGCAAATTTCAGGCGCTCGATATGTCCTTTTTAGAAACATAATTAAACGATATTTCAGGTTGACTTTAAGTCTGTCGCGTCTCCACCATATATGAGAGGACGAAGAATCCCGACTGTTGTCGTGGGGGTAGCTTCTCCTTCGTTCCCGTGTGCTAGACAATTTGGTGTAATGCTCTCGGGGACGAAAGAAGGAGCTACCATCACCGACGGTCGCAAATGTCAGAGAGGAATCAGTGAGGGAGAGTCTCCACCATATATGAGAGGACGAAGAATCCCAACTGTTGTCGTGGGGGTAGCTTCTCTTTCGTTCCCGTGTGCTAGACAATTTGGTGTAATGCACTCGGGAATGAAAGGAGGAGCTACCATCACCGACGGTCGAATATATACACCGCGTGAGCTGAGAGTTTTCAAGAAAAGACTCAACAGATCGATAGTCAACCCATGATGAATAATAATGTTCTAATTTAATTTTTGTGTACATATATTTAATTGTACAAGTTTAATCTTTGAATTATGAACATAGGAAATGTCGTACTCGGCCGACGAAAGTCTCCCGGGGGAGTGCGACTGGTGCCACGACGACCGAGGTATGTGCGACAGGTTCCTTCAGATGGACGAAGATCGGCGCTTCAGCATTAAGCTCGAGGAGACCTTCGATGTTGAAACGGTACGCAATGATGACAAGTGTTTTTTTCGTAATTAAGCACGACTTCAACTATTTCAACGTGTACTTTTCATCTTTTACAATCCGGCTAGCTTATTCCATGCCATGCAAGACGCTATGTCTTGGAGAGGATGGGTTTTGAAGACCGTGAAAGTATGGAAACAAAGAAAATTCACCTAAGGACCCATCATGGTATGGATTTTGAAGTAAATCTGTACAATCCTGAAAGCGTAACCCATTTTGGTTGCAAGAATTGGGAAGCACTTTGCGAGATGTATGGTTTTTATGAGGGTATGCTTGTCACCATGGATCTTGGTGATCCTGACACCGCCGAAGACAATTTGGACATTTGGGTCCTTGCTGACAAACTTCCAATTCTTCCCCTATTTGAGCTTCTCAAACATAGTTATTAAGTAATTTATATTGTTTATTTCAAAATAGTTGACATCTTATTTCCATTGACAGCTTATTTTCATTGTTCAAAGAATGTGCGGAATATGGTAGACAGAACCTACTACACCGATGGCTCAGAATTAACTTATCAGGAGAAAAATCATCTGATCGCATTTTGTACTGATCTTGAGAATTACAATATCTATTATCAAACTCCTCAACATTATGGTCAATATGTGCCACTAGTGCACGTGTTGAACTACGTTAACATCCATGGAGATAAAATGGTAAGATTTTTTTACTATTACGACATACATGCTTCTTTTGCATAAATTCTTCTAAAACTCAACTATGCATTGGTAGCTACGAAGTTATTACTATGTTTTCAACAAATAATCCCAAATGATTGTGTGCCTCATCTGATGCTGCTTCCGAAAGGTCGCGTTGATGTTATGAACTTACAGCCAGGTCATCCTACGCATCACACTTGTCCATACCGGATTTCAAAAACCGATCAACACATGACTGTTGGGGAACGTAGCAGAAATTCAAAATTTTCCTACGTACACCAAGATCTATCTAGGGAGAGACCAGCAACGAGGGGAAGGAGAGTGCATCTACATACCTTTGTAGATCGCTAAGCGGAAGCGTTCAAGAGAACGGGGTTGATGGAGTCGTACTCGTCGTGATTCAAATCACCGGAGATCCTAGTACCGAAAGGACGGAACCTCCGCGTTCAACACACGTACAGCCCGGTGACGTCTCCCATGCTTTGATCCAGCAAGGAGAGAGGGAGAGGTTGAGGAAGACTCCATCTAGCAGCAGCACAACGGCGTGGTGGTTATGGAGGAGCGTGGCAATCCTGCAGGGCTTCGCCAAGCACTGTGAGATATGAGGAGAAAGAGAGGGAGGGCTGCACCAACAGGCAGAGATCGAATCGCGTGTTATGTGCAGCCCCAGGCCTCACTATATATAGGGAAGAGGGAGGAGGGTGCGCCCCCTATAGGGTTCCCACCCTAGGGGGTGCGGCAGCCCTAGATGGGAAAGGGGCGGCGGCCAAGGGAGGATTCCCTCCCCCCCAAGGCACCTAGGAGGTGCCTTCCCCTCCTAGGACTCTTCCTTAGGGTTCCCCCTTCACCCTAGGCGCATGGACCATGAGGGAAGTGGCGCCCCAGCCCACTTTGGGCTGGATCCCTTCCCACTTCAGCCCATGGGACCCTCCAGGATAGGTGGCCCCACCCGGTGGGCCCCCGGGACCCTTCCGGTGGTCCCGGTACAATACTGATGACCCCGAAACTTGTCCCGATGGCCGAAACAGGACTTCCTATATATAAGTCTTTACCTCCGGACCATTCCGGAACTCCTCGTGACGTCCGGGATCTCATCCGGGACTCCGAACAACATTCGGTAACCACATACAAGCTTCCTTTATAACCCTAGCATCATCGAACCTTAAGTGTGTAGACCCTACGGGTTCGGGAGACATGCAGACATGACCGAGACGTTCTCTGGTCAATAACCAACAGCGGGATCTGGATACCCATGTTGGCTCCCACATGTTCCACGATGATCTCATCGGATGAACCACGATGTCAAGGACTCAATCGATCCCGTATACAATTCCCTTTGTCTAGCGGTATTGTACTTGCCCGAGATTCGATCGTCGGTATACCGATACCTTGTTCAATCTCGTTACCGGCAAGTCTCTTTACTCGTTCCGTAACACATCATCCCGTGATCAACCCCTTGGTCACATTGTGCACATTATGATGATGTCCTACCGAGTGGGCCCAGAGATACCTCTCCGTTTACACGGAGTGACAAATCCCAGTCTCGATTCGTGCCAACCCAACAGACACTTTCGGAGATACCTGTAATGCACCTTTATAGCCACCCAGTTACGTTGTGACGTTTGATACACCCAAAGCATTCCTACGGTATCCGGGAGTTGCACAATCTCATGGTCTAAGGAAAAGATACTTGACATTAGAAAAGCTTCAGCATACGAACTACACGATCTCTATGCTAGGCTTAGGATTGGGTCTTGTCCATCACATCATTCTCCTAATGATGTGATCCCGTTATCAACGACATCCAATGTCCATGGTCAGGAAACCATAACCATATATTGATCAACGAGCTAGTCAACTAGAGGCTTACTAGGGACATGGTGTTGTCTATGTATTCACACGTGTATTACGATTTCCGGATAATACAGTTATAGCATGAATAAAAGACAATCATCATGAACAATGAAAAATAATAATAATACTTTTATTATTGCCTCTAGGGCATATTTCCAACAGTCTCCCACTTGCACTAGAGTCAATAATCTAGTTCACATCGATATGTGATTAACACTCAAGGTCACATCCCCATGTGACTAACACCCAAGAGTTCTGGGTTTGATCATGTTATGCTTGTGAGCGAGGTTATAGTCAATCGGGTCTGAACCTTTCAGATCCGTGTGTGCTTTACAAAGCTCTATGTCATCTCCTAGATGCAGCTACCACGCTCTATTTGGAGCTATTCCAAATAACTGTTCTACTTGGAGCTATTCTAAATTGTTGCTCCATTATACGTATCCGGTATCTCTACTTAGAGCTATCCGAATAGGTGTCAATCTTGCATCGACGTAACCCTTTACGACGAACTCTTTTACCACCTCCATAATCGAGAAAATTCCTTAGTCCACTAGTTACTAAGGATAACTTTGACCGCTGTCCTGTGATCCATTCCTTGGATCACTCTTGTACCCCTTGACAGACTCATGGCAAGGCACACTTCAGGTGCGGTACTAGCATAGCATACTGTAGAGCCTACGTCTAAAGCATAGGGGACGACCTTCGTCCTTTCTCTATTTTCTGCCGAGGTCGAGCTTTAAGTCTTAACTTCGTACCTTTACAACTCAGGCAAGAACTTCTTCTTTGACTGATCCATCTTGAACACCTTCAAGATCATGTCAAGGTATGTGCTCATTTGAAAGTATTATTAAGCATTTTGATCTATCCTTATAGATCTTTGATGCTCAATGTTCAAGTAGCTTAATCCAGGTTTTCTATTGAAAAACACCTTTCAAATAACCCTATATGCTTTCTAGAAATTCTACATCATTTCTGATCATCAATATGTCAACAACATATACTCATCAGAAATTCTATAGTGCTCCCACTCACTTCTTTGGAAATACAAGTTTCTCATAAACTTTGTACAAACCCAAAATCTTTGATCATCTCATCAAAGTGTACATTCCAACTCCGAGATGCTTACTCCAGTCCTTAGAAGGATCGCTGGAGCCAGCATACCTTTTAGCATCCTTAGGATCGACAAAACCTTTCGGATTGTATCTCATACAACCTTTCCTTACGAAACTGGTAAGGAAACTCGTTTTGACATCCATCTGCCAGATTTCATAAATGCAGCTATGCTAACATGATTCCGATGGACTTTAAGCATCGCTACGGATGAGAAAATCTCATCGTAGTCAACTCCTTGAACTTGTGAAAAACTCTTCGCCACAAGTCGAGCTTCATAGATGGTGACATTACCATCCACGTCCGTCTTCTTCTTAAAGATCCATTTATCTCAATGGCTTGCCGATCATTGGGCAAGTCCACCAAAGTCCATGCTTTGTTCTGATACATGGATCCTATCTCGGATTTCATGGTCTTCTAACCATTTGTCGGAATCTGGGCCCACCATCGCTTCTCCATAGCTCGTAGGTTCATTGTTGTCTAGCAACATGACCGTCAAGACAGGATTACCGTACCACTCTGAAGTAGTACGTATCCTTGTCACCCTACGAGGTACGGTAGTGACTTGATCCGAAACTTCATGATCACTATCATAAGCTTCTACTTCAATTGGTGTAGGTGCCACAGGAACAACTTCCTGTGCCCTGATACACACTGGTTGAAGTGATGGTTCAATAACCATATCAAGTCCCCACCATCCTCCCACTCAACTCTTTCGAGAGAAACCTTTCCTCGAGAAAGGACCCGATTCAAGAAACAATCCATATTGCTTTTGGATCTGAATTAGGAGGTATACCCAATTGTTTTGGGTGTCCTATGAAGATGCATTTTATCCGCTTTGGGTTCGAGCTTATCAATCCTGAAACTTTTTCACATAAGCGTCGCAGCCCCAAACCTTTAAGAAACGACAACTTAGGTTTCTCTAAACCATAATTCATACGGTGTCATCTCAACGGAATTACGTGGTGCCCTATTTAAAGTGAATGTGGTTGTCTCTAATGCCTAACCCATGAACAATAGTGGTAATTCGATAAGAGACATCATGGTACGCACCATATCCAATAGGGTGCAACTATGATGTTCGGACACACCATCACACTATGGTGTTCCAGGCGGTATTAATTGTGAAACAATTTCCACAATGTCTTAATTGTGTGCCAAAACTCGTAACTCAGATATTCATCTCTATGATCATATCATAGACATTTTATCCTCTTGTCACAATGATCTTCTACTTCACTCTGAAATTACTTGAACCATTCAATAATTCAGACTTGTGTTTCATCAAGTAAATATTCTCAACATCTACTCGAATCATCTGTGAAGTAAGAACATAACGATATTCACTGCATGCCTCAGCACTCATTGGACTGCACACATCAAAATGTGTTACTTCCAACAAGTTGCTATCTTGTTCCATCTTACTGAAAACGAGGCTTTTCAGTCATCTTGCCCATGTGGTATGATTTGCATGTCTCAAGTGATTCAAAATCAAGTGAGTTCCAAACGGTCCATTTGCATGGAGTTTCTTCATGCATATACACCAATAGACATGGTTCGCATGTCTCAAACTTTTCAAAAACGAGTGAGTCCAAAGATCCATCAACATGGAGCTTCTTCATGCATTTTATACCGATATGACTTACGTGGCAGTGCCACAAGTAAGTGGTACTATCATTACTATCTTATCTTTTGGCATGAAAATGTGTATCACTACGATCGAGATTCAATGAAACCATTCATTTAGGTGCAAGACCATTGAAGGTATTATTCAAATAAATAGAGTAACCATTATTCTCTTTAAATGAATAACCGTATTGCGATAGACATAATCCAATCATGTCTATGCTCAACGCAAACACCAAATAACAATTATTAGGTTAACACAATCTCGATGGTAGAGGGAGCGTGCGATGCTTGATCACATCAACTTGGAAAAACTTCCAACACATATCGTCAGCTCACCTTTAGCTAGTCTCCGTTTATTCCGTAGCTTTTATTTCGAGTTACTAACACTTAGCAACCGAACCGGTATCTAATACCCTGGTGCTACTAGGAGTACTAGTAAAGTACACATCAACACAATGTATATCCAATATACTTCTATCGACCTTGCCAGCCTTCTCATCTACCAAGTATCTAGGGTAATTCTGCTCCAGTGGCTGTTCCCTTATTACAGAAGCACTTAGTCTCGGGTTTGGGTTCAACCTTGGGTTTCTTCACTAGAGCAGCAGCTGATTTGCCGTTTCATGAAGTATCCCTTCTTGTCCCTTGCCCTTCTTGAAACTAGTGGTTTCACCAACCATCAACAATTGATGCTCCTTCTTGATTTCTACTTTCGCGGTGTCAAACATCGCGAATATCTCAAGGATCATCATATCTATCCCTGATATGTTATAGTTCATCACGAAGCTCTAGCAGCTTGGTGGCAATGACTTTGGGGAAACATCACTATCTCATCTGGAAGATCAACTCCCACTCGATTCAAGTGATTGTTGCACTCAGACAATCTGAGCACAAGCTCAACGATTGAGCTTTTCTCCCTGAGTATGCAGGCTAAGAAAATCGTCCGAGGTCTCATACCTCTTGACATGGGCACGAGCCTGAAATCCCAATTTCAGCCCTTGAAACATCTCATATGTTCCGCGACGTTTCGAAAACGTCTTTGGTGCCTCTACTTAAACCGTTTAACTGAACTATCACGTAGTTATCAAAACGTGTATGTCCGATGTTCGCAACATCCACAAACAACGTTTGGGGTTCAGCACACTGAGCAGTGCATTAAGGATATAAGCCTTCTATGAAGCAATGAGGACAATCCTTAGTTTACGGACCTAGTCCGCATAATTGCTACTAGCAACTTTTAACTAAATTTTCTCTAGGAACATATCTAAACAGTAGAACTATAGCGTGAGCTACGACATAATTTGCAAAAGGTCTTTTGACTATGTTCAGGATAATTAAGTTCGTCTTATGAACACCCACTCAGATAGACATCCCTCTGGTCATCTAAGTGATTACATGATCCGAGTCAACTAGGCCGTGTCCGATCATCACGTGAGATGGACTAGTCAACGTCGGTGAACATCTTCATGTTGATCGTATCTTCTATACGACTCATGCTCGACCTTTCGGTCTTCTGTGTTCCGAGGCCATGTCTGTACATGCTAGGCTCGTCAAAGTTAACCCTAAGTGTATTGCATGTGTAAATCTGTCTTACACCCGTTGTATGTGAACGTAAGGATCTATCACACCCGATCATCACGTGGTGCTTCGAAACGACGAACTGTAGCAACGGTGCACAGTTAGGGGTGAACACTTCTTGAAATTGTTGTAAGGGATCATCTTATTTACTACCGTCGTTATAAGTAAACAAGATGCATAAACATGATAAACATCACATGCAATCAAATAGTGACATGATATGGCCAATATCATATTGCTCCTTTTGATCTCCATCTTCAGGGCTCCATGATCATCATCGTCACCGGCATGACACCATGATCTCCATGATCTCTATCATCGTGTCTTCATGAAGTTGTCTCGCCAACTATTACTTCTACTACTACAGCTAACGGTTAGCAATAAAGTAAAGTAATTACATGACGTTTATGTTGACACGCAGGTCATAAATAAATTAAGACAACTCCTATGGCTCCTGCCGGTTGTCATACTCATCGACATGCAAGTCGTGATTCCTATTACAAGAACATGATCAATCTCATACATCACATATATCATTCATCACATCCTTTGGCCATATCACATCACATAGCATACCCTGCAAAAACAAGTTAGACATCCTCTAATTGTTGTTTGCATGTTTTACGTGGCTGCTATGGGTTACTACCAAGAACGTTTCTTACCTACGCAAAGACCACAACGTGATATGCCAATTGCTATTTACCCTTCATAAGGACCCTTTTCATCGAATCCGTTCCGACTAAAGTGGGAGAGACTGGCACCCGCTAGCCACCTTATGCACTAGTGCATGTCAGTCGGTGGAACCTGTCTCACGTAAGAGTACGTGTAAGGTCGGTCCGGGCCGCTTCATCCCACAATACCGTCGAAACAAGATTGGACTAGTAACGGTAAGCATATTGAACAAAATCAACGCCCACAACTACTTTGTGTTCTACTCGTGCAAAGAATCTACGCAATAGACCTAGCTCATGATGCCACTGTTGGGGAACGTAGCAGAAATTCAAAATTTTCCTACGTGTCACCAAGATCTATCTATGGAGAAACCAGCAACGAGGGGAAGGAGAGTGCATCTACATACCCTTGTAGATCGCTAAGCGGAAGCGTTCAAGAGAACGGGGTTGATGGAGTCGTACTCGTCGTGATTCAAATCACCGATGATCAAGTACCGAAAGGACGACACCTCCGCGTTCAACACACGTACAGCCCGGTGACGTCTCCCATGCCTTGATCCAGCAAGGAGAGAGGGAGAGGTTGAGGAAGACTCCATCCAGCAGCAGCACAACGGCGTGGTGGTGATGGAGGAGCGTGGCAATCCTGCAGGGCTTCGCCAAGCACCGCGAGATATGAGGAGAAAGAGAGGGAGGGCTGCACCAACAGGCAGAGATCGAATCACGTGTTATGTGCAGCCCCAGGCCTCACTATATATAGGGAAGAGGGAGGAGGGTGCGCCCCCTCTAGGGTTCCCACCCTAGGGGGTGCGGCAGCCCTAGATGGGAAAGGGGCGGCGGCCAAGGGAGGATTCCCTCCCCCCCAAGGCACCTAGGAGGTGCCTTCCCCTCCTAGGACTCTTCCTTAGGGTTCCCCCTTCACCCTAGGCGCATGGGCCATGAGGGAAGTGGCGCCCCAGCCCACTTTGGGCTGGATCCCTTCCCACTTCAGCCCATGGGACCCTCCGGGATAGGTGGCCCCACCCGGTGGACCCCCGGGACCCTTCCGGTGGTCCCGGTACAATACCGATGACCCCGAAACTTGTCCCGATGGCCGAAACAGGACTTCCTATATATAAATCTTTACCTCCGGACCATTCCGGAACTCCTCGTGACGTCCGGGATCTCATCCGGGACTCCGAACAACATTCGGTAACCACATACAAGCTTCCTTCATAACCCTAGCGTCATCGAACCTTAAGTGTGTAGACCCTACGGGTTCGGGAGACATGCAGACATGACCGAGACGTTCTCTGGTCAATAACCAACAGCGGGATCTGGATACCCATGTTGGTTCCCACATGTTCCACGATGATCTCATCGGATGAACCACGATGTCAAGGACTCAATCGATCCCGTATACAATTCCCTTTGTCTAGCGGTATTGTACTTGCCCGAGATTCGATCGTCGGTATACCGATACCTTGTTCAATCTCGTTACTGGCAAGTCTCTTTACTCGTTCCGTAACACATCATCCCGTGATCAACCCCTTGGTCACATTGTGCACATTATGATGATGTCCTACCGAGTGGGCCCAGAGATACCTCTCCGTTTACACGGAGTGACAAATCCCAGTCTCGATTCGTGCCAACCCAACAGACACTTTCGGAGATACCTGTAATGCACCTTTATAGCCACCCAGTTACGTTGTGACGTTTGATACACCCAAAGCATTCCTACGGTATCCGGGAGTTGCACAATCTCATGGTCTAAGGAAAAGATACTTGACATTAGAAAAGCTTCAGCATACGAACTACACGATCTCTATGCTAGGCTTAGGATTGGGTCTTGTCCATCACATCATTCTCCTAATGATGTGATCCCGTTATCAACGACATCCAATGTCCATGGTCAGGAAACCATAACCATCTATTGATCAACGAGCTAGTCAACTAGAGGCTTACTAGGGACATGGTGTTGTCTATGTATTCACACGTGTATTACGATTTCCGGATAATACAGTTATAGCATGAATAAAAGACAATTATCATGAACAAGGAAATATAATAATAATACTTTTATTATTGCCTCTAGGGCATATTTCCAACAATGACAATCAAAGATTGAACAAAATGTATGGTCAAACATACGGAGGTAGTTGGAAGCAAAAGGAAGCGAAGCACAAGATTGGAGACATGATGATCTCCATTCTCCATAATGGAGAGTCAGGGCCTATATTGTTTTATGCTATTTTACCTTAAAGAGGGTATTTAGGTCCTACCTAATACTCTTGATCATGTGCTAAGAACAATTAAGTAGGGTTGGTTCGATGACTATGAGGATGCTGATCGTATGACTTGCTATTAATAACGAGTAGAAGTTGTATGATGATGATTAGTAGGACTTGTTATTATGATGATGCATGATGCGAGCATGAAGAGTTATTATATATCAGTGGGTGAAATGAACATGGATTAGATTGAAGTGAAGGCAACACGTGGCGCATGTCGAAAGTAGTACTAATCCAAACTTGATCAAGTTAGGATTAGTATTACTTTCGACATGCACCACATGTTGCATTCACTTCAATCTAAGCCATGCTTCAGCATAGCAGTAGCGCTAGTAAACCAAGCACGGAGATAAGAGAGGGAACTTCTCTCTATTAGCTAGCTAACGCCCTAAATTAACCCCCCCAAAACCCCCAAAACCCAGCTCCTTTCAAAAAAAACCTCAGCTCCTACCAGCTGCTGACGCGTGGATGCCTTTTGGTCCCGGTTGGTGCTACCAACCGGGACCAAAGGCCCTCCTGCCTGGGCTCGCCGCAGCGGCCACGTGGAGGCCCATCTGTCCCGGTTGGTGTAAGAACCGGGACTAAAGGTATAGGGCTTTAGTACCGCCCCTTTAGTCCCGGTTCCTCAACCGGGACAAATGGGCCTTACGAACCGGGACAAATGGCCCTTTTTCTACTAGTGTGCCGGCCCCTGTCTACGGTTGCTTCATCTTGGTTTGGCCAATCTCGCAGCATTTGCCATGGTGAGATGTTGATGGTGACCTGAAGACTGTGTTGGCGCATGTCCGTGGGCGACAAGTGTGGTGAAGCCGACGGTTGGTCCTGGGTTGTGGTTGTGTGGGGTTGGGAGAAACTCCATCGGGTCCTCCCGGCACCAATGTTGTGACGCCTGTGGGTGTTGTCTCCCTTCCTGAAAGGCATGGGCGTACCCCTTCCCCACTCCCTTCCGCGTACCGGGAGAAATCCTAGTATCAGTCCGGGTAGCAGCGTCGTCGTCGTCGTCGCAGTCTTTCTTGAAGGTGTTGCTTGGTACGTGGCAATTTGGAGGCATAGGAGCATGGTGGGAATTCTCCGGAGGGCGCATCTCGGTTCCTGGAAATTGTTGCTTTCGTCGATTTGGCGTTGTTGGCATTTGTTTCTCTTGACTTTTCTTTTGGGCTTGATTGTGTTGTTTGCCCCAGCAGTGGTCTCACAGTTGTATCTGATGGTTGTTTTATTAATATAGCGGGGCAAAAGTCTGTTTCGACAGTCAGTGATGCCAATGTTTTTTTGTTGGGGATTTTTTGCTGGAAAGGTTTACCCAATCTTTGATGGATCTATCTTGGATGACAATCAAGCAAAGAACTTGCCTCTTGGTGGAGCCCATGCCTTCCAAACCGTATGTTCCAACGGAGAGTAGAGGGTTCCCGTGAATTGCGCCGAATAAGTGGATGCCGCAGAGTATTTGGACATTTTCGGCAAGCTTCCAAAGGATGCCATCCTTAAATAAAATGCACGAGGAGAAAGTAAATACATTATCTGCACTAAAATGACTTGTACACACTAATAAAATTATTCGTAGAAGAATATATGCATGTTGACGTATAATGTGCTGCCTAATCTCTTTCATGAGATTGGTCTTTTGGTTGCATTGGCTAGAGCATGCACTTCAACATGGTATCGGAGCCAAGAGGTCTTGAGTTCAAGACCCGGCTGGCGCAATTAAATTGCAGCCCACTTTCGGTCCATGTTTAGGCCTGAGGGAGCCACACTTGAGGGGGAGTGTTGACGTATAATGTGCTGCCTAATCTCTTCCATCAGATCGGTCTTTTGGTTGCATTGGCTAGAGCATGCACTTCTACAATATGAATGCCCCTGCACTTTCTACTTCCAAAGAATTCCGCCCTCCATGTTTGAAAACAAGGAACTACAAGAATTCTGCTTTTGTAGTACACAAACCACTATCAACAGTGGCAATAAAAAATCAGCATCATTAAATGCATAACAAAATTTTATTTCATATTATACCTATCTACTACTCTCGCTGTTCTGTTTTTGATATTTCAATATGGGACTACCTAGAACTCATCTAGATGAGATATAATTTCGTCTCATTCACTTTGAAAACAAGAACAGATACAACCCACCTCAGCACACACGCATTTTATAGCATCATATCCAATTGCTATAAAAGGTGAATGAGATTAAATTATATCTCATCTAGATGAGTTCTAGCAAAAGTGTTTCAATATAGACCATATACGGGCTGAAATGAGTGAACAAACATACTAAAACATATCTACATACATCCAATTCAAAAAAGGTTAGAACATCTTATAAAAGTGAATGGAGGGAGTGTTGTTGGTAGTTTTTTCTACAAATTTGGTTAAACTTTGCCGCATCATTAATTTGACTTCAGACAAAATGCATGCGTCTACTTTTCGAGCACAGAGGATATATTGTTCTATGTAAGCTTTGCTCTAATTTTGCTGTGTTGTAAATTTAATTCAATATTTTTCACAACGGCCACCGCCCGCTGCATGCATGGCTTGTATTCTCCGGCCTTTTCCCGTATCATCACGTCGACGTGCGGTTTGTGTTTTGTGGGTTTTGGTGAACAATATCCGATGCGTTCCAAATTTAAAAGTATGGATATTTTTTCAAATAAAAAAAATCTTATCCATCGCAGCTAGCTCACTAATAGAATTATGCACCAACCGTACATAGCATGCAAATGGTTAGCTTGTTTGAACGTCCAGCTCTATCTGCATAAAGATGACACGTGCAAATGGTTAGCTGTATTGACGTAGGAATCTTTTCTAGATTCTACATTCATATAGGTATGCAAAAATATTCAAACTTCTTCTATCATCCCTCCTACCATCCACGCATCCTTCTCTCCAGCCCGTCCCTTCCCCTCGAACAAACAATGGCGCTCTCCAAGCACACCTCGCCATGTTCTTTGCCCTGCTGGCCATTGCAGCGACGCTGCAGCCCTCCGGCGCGATGCTCCGGTCCGCCGCAGCAAACCAAGAAGAAGCCAAAGCCACCACCACGGCCGATGGAGACGCCCCGTCTCTTCCGAACCTGCCATTGCCTCAGATTCCCGGCATGCCTAGCCTACCACCGCTATTCCGCTTCCTTTTCCCGCCACTCCTAGGTGCTCCTCCGTCTCAAATACCTCAAATCCCCGGCATGCCTAGCCTACCACCAATATTCCGCTCTCTCTTCCCGCCACTGCCCCAGATCCCTGCCTTGCCGCCGCTGTTCGGCCCACTCCCTGTTGCACCGCCGGCCCAAGGATTGCCTCAGATCCCCGGCATGCCACACTTCCCACCAAGCACCGGATCGCCTTCACCACCGCCACCAAAGGAGTGCCTGACACCGCTGACGGCCATGATACCGTGCATGGACTACCTCACCAACATCACGGTGTTCTCACCACCGGGCTCATGCTGTGATGGCCTCAAGTCGGTTGTCAATACCGCGCCGATCTGTCTGTGCCACGGCCTGAACAACAATGGCGGCATGAGCAAGCTCTTCCCCAAGCCCATCGATCCGATCCGCATGCTCATCCTCCCTGCTAGGTGTGGCGCCATGATACCCATCCAGACGATCTTCTCTTGTGCCAGTAAGTTGCTAATCTTGTTTTGTGTGATTTTCGTTATATATATGCTTGCTTTGAAGTAGATTGATTAACTTGCACTGGTGATGATTTGACAGCCCAACCATTGCCGCCCTTGACACCTCCTGCCACGTCTCCATGATAGATTGAGATATTGGAGAAGTAATAGTTGTATTGATTGGGGCCTCAAGGGCTGTTTATATAGAGTACAAAGCTTGGGCTCCAAGACTAGACTAATAGAGATAAATTACAATACGAATAGACTTTATACTCTAAGATCCCCCCGCAGTCTCAACGTCGGGTGAAACAATGTTGAGACTGGAGCGTATGTCGGTGAACGATGCAGTCGGGAGTCCTTTGGTAAAAATGTCAGCAAATTGGGCACTTGTAGGAACATGAAGAACGCGAACCTCGCCAAGAGCCACCTTTTCACGAACAAAGTGAATGTCAATCTCAATGTGCTTCGTGCGACGATGTTGAACTGGATTGGAAGCCATGTAGACTTCAGAGATGTTATCACAGTAAACAATAGTAGCACGTGGGAGCGGACGATGAAGTTCAACGAGAAGCTGCCGTAGCCACACCGCCTCGGCCACAGCGTGAGCAACCGCCCTATACTCAGCCTCAGCAGAAGACCTGGAAACTGTTACCTGCCTTTTAGAACACCAAGAAACAAGATTATCACCCAAATAAACGCAAAATCCGGATGTAGATCGTCGAGTATCTGGACAACCTGCCCAGTCTGCATCAGAATAAACTGTCAAGCTTGTAGGTGAAGAAGAATTAATAAGGAGACCGTGATCAAGAGTGCCTTTTAAATAGCGGAGAATGCGTCTGACATGAGCCAGATGAGGAGCACGAGGATCATGCATAAAGAGACAGGCTTGCTGAACAGAATAGGAGATTTCAGGACGAGTAAGAGTGGCATATTGAAGAGCGCCAGTGATGCTACGATATAAAGTGGGATCAGAAAGAGGATCACCATCAGCCGACAGTTTAGCACCAACGTCGGCTGGAGTACGAGAGGGTTGACAATCAGACATACCAGAACGAGAAAGCAAGTCCAAAATGTATGACCGTTGAGAAAGAAAGAGTGAAGATTTTGTGCGAGAAACATGAATACCTAGAAAATGATGAAGAGGACCAAGATCAGTCATGGAAAACTCCCGATTGAGAGAAGAGATGGTATGTTGAAGAAAAGAATCAGAACTAGCCGTGAGAATGATATCATCAACATAAAGCAAGAGGTAGGCAGTGTGAGTAGGAGACTGATAAACAAAGAGAGAAGAATCGGATTTGGAGGGAATAAAGCCTATGGTTTGAATAAAAGTAGCAAAGCATTGAAACCATGCACGAGGAGCTTGTTTAAGGCCATAAAGAGATTTGTTGAGGAGACAAACAAAATTTGGAGAGGAGGGATTCTCAAAACCAGAGGGTTGCTGACAATAAACAGTTTCATTGAGAGTGCCATGAAGAAAAGCATTTTTAACATCAAGTTGATGAATAGGCCAAGAAGAGGAAACGACAAGACTAAGAACAACACAAATAGTGCTTGGTTTAACAACAGGAGAAAAGGTCTCATCAAGGTCAATACCATGCTGCTGGGAGAAACCACGACACACCCAACGAGCGAGAGTGCCATCGGAATGAAATTTATGACGGAAAACCCATTTGCCAGAAACAATATTAACACCAGGAGGTTTGGGAACAAGAGTCCATGTATTATTTTGCTGAAGAGCTTCAAATTCATCGCGCATAGCAGAAAGCCAGAGAGGGTAAAGAAGAGCTCGCTTATAACTGGTTGGAATAGGAGAGATGGTTGGGGTGGCAGTAAGATTGAGACGTTTGGTGGGGAGAAGAAATCCTCGTTTTCCACGGGTGCACATGACATGATCATTGGTGAGCGGTGGTATAAGAACGGCATTGGGTGGCAGTGGGTTTTCGGTTGAAGAGGACGGTGAGGAAGAAGAATCAGAGGTGGTGGGTGTCGAGGGGTTGCCGTGGTAGGATGTGGTGAGGGAAAGACGGCTGGGGTAGAGGATGCAGTCGCGGGAGAGGTGGGGGACGGGGCAGGAGGGTGGCTGACGGTGGGCGATTCCGGCTGAGAGACGGAACAAGATTCCATGGCAGCAGAGATGACTGAAGGCCGAACTAGGGAAGGGATTTGGGTGGTGGCGGATTGTGGTGGAATTGGTGTTGTGGTTGTAGTGACAGAAAAAAGGAAAGGTATTTTCATCAAATGTGACATGACGAGAAAGAATGATACGACCAGAAGATGGATCGAAACAACGATATCCTTTGTGATCATCAGAAAGACCTAGGTGAATGCAAGGTAGTGAGCGTGGTTCTAGTTTGTTGGAGGCGGTAGAGGCGATGTTGGGAAAGCATAGACAGCCAAAAACACGCAGAAAAGAATAGTCAGGGTGGGAGAGAAAAAGAGATTGGAAAGGTGAATAAAGAGGGCAAGTTTTAGTTGGTCGAATATTAAGAAGGAGTGTGGCGGTGCGAAGGGCTTCAACCCAAAAACGGGAAGGAAGAGAAGCTTGTAAAAGCAATGTGCGGAGAACATCATTAATAGAGCGAAGACAGCGTTCAGCTTTACCATTTTGAGAAGATGTATAAGGGCATGAAAAACGAAGAAGAATGCCTTGAGAGAGAAAGAAGGTGCGGTTTTGGGTGTTGTCAAATTCACGACCGTTATCACATTGAATAAATCGAATTGGCAAGCCAAAGTGTGTGATTACATATTGTCGAAAGTTGAGAAAGATTGCAGGTACTTCAGATTTAGCGCGAAGAGGAAAGGTCCAAGTATAGTGAGAATAATCATCCAAGATCACAAGATAATATTTATAACCAGAAACACTAGGGACTGGAGAGGTCCATAAATCACAGTGAAGTAACTCAAAAGGAAAAGTACTAATGGTAGTAGAGGTTCCAAAAGGTAATCTAACATGTTTGCCGCATTGACATGCATTACAGAGAGAGGGATTATGAGGACTGCTAGAACTAGGGATACAAAATTCTTGGAGTAAAGACGTCAAAGTGTTTTTGCTGGGGTGACCGAGACGACGATGCCATAGATCAACGGATGCGAGCATGGCACGAGGGGTGGATGTGGGCGCGCCATGAAGAGGATAAAGATCGCCCGTGCTATTGTACCGAGCGAGGACCGCCCCCGTTGTCAGATCCTTCACAGACAAACCAAAAGGGTCAAAGGCCAGGATAACTTTGTTGTCAATGCAAAATTGTCTAACAAAAATAAGATTTTTTGATGATGGAAGGAACCACAAGAATATTGTGTAGAAGAAAATTGGCATGAGAGGAAGGGATGTAAGAGTGACCGGTGCAGGAAACAGGGATGGTGGAGCCATCGCCAATGGTGATAGTGGAAAAAGCAGAAGGAAAACAAACTGACAATAAATTCATATTTGAAGACATATGCATTGATGCACCAGAATCGAAAATCCAATCCGTACCTGCGTCGTTGAGGACAAAATTGTTCATGGCGTTGATGAAGGCGACTTGGTCCCAAGCCAGCTGTTGGGGAGGAGCAGAGGGGCCAGGAGCTTGCATGTTGACGTAGGGGATAGCGGATGGGTAGTATGCGATTGGGGCCTGCATGTTGCCGTAGAAGGCCGGCATGGTGTTGTAGGGCGACGGCGGTCCTGGCGTGCTGGTAGGCGGAGTAGGAGTAGCGGTGTAGACGTGCGCCGGCGGCCTGGGTCCAAGGAGTCCCGGAGAGCCGGTGGCTGGACGAAGACCGGGTCTCCACGTGCCTGTGTACGTAGGAGGGGCACCATACGGCGAGGGGCCGACCAAGGCATCGACCAAGCCTGGACGAGGCCAGTCCAAGGATCATGCTGAGGAGGCCATGGCGACGGAGCTGGTGGCGCGGGAGCGGTGGATGACGAGGCTGGTGCAGGTCCGGCAGGGCGAGATGCAGGAGGCCGGTAGACGGGATTCTTGCCCTTGTAGTTGGGGCTCGGGCGCCAGCCTGGTGGTGGTGTGGAGGCCGCGGCAGCCACAACGGGAGTTGGAGGGGCGGTCGGTTGCCGCGGCAGCCCAGGCGTGGGAGCTGCAGAAGAGGGCGCGGCAGCATGAAACACCTGCGGCGCCCGTTGCGCCTTGCGAGCCTGGTTCTTCTCTTCTTGCTGGAGGATCGAGCGGACCTCCTTGAAGGTGGGGTATGGCTTGAGCATGGGGATGAAGGACTGCTGCTTCTCGAATTGATCGCCGAGACCTTGGAGGAGGGCGTTGATGAGAGTGTGATCCTCAACGTGATCGCCAAGTTCACGGAGTTCATCGCCAATAGCCTTGATTCGCTGGCAGAAGATGGAGACTGGGACATCTCCCTGCATGGTTGTGCGTAGCTCGGTGTTGAGCGCGTTGATTCGCGCGTCGGAGTTGTCCTGAAACAGCTGTTGAAGGGAAGCCCAGAGATCGGCGGCGGTGGCGTCATCGTCGGAGACCAGATTGAAAAGCTCCGTGGAGATGCGTGTGTAAATCCACTGGATGATGGCGAGATCATCTTTCACCCAGCGAGGATCAGCGGGCTGTGGCGGGGAGGAGGGATCAATGTGGTGGCGTAGGCCGCAGCTCTCGAGATGGATGATGAAGAGGTGGCGCCAATGGTAGTAGTTGTGGATGCCGAGGTCTAAGGAGATTGGTATGAAGGGAGAGACGTCGGCAATGGTGTCGGCTAGGGAGAACATAGGGTTTGGGGGGGAGGTGTTTGGGTAGTTGTAGAGGAGGAGGTAGGGGATGGGGTGCCGGCGGCGCGGAACTCGGCCATGGAGAAGAGGGGCCGAATCAGACGGGGCGGCGGCGCGGGTGGCGGAGCCATACCAGGTGCGGAAAACCTAGGCATCGGATACCATGATAGATTGAGATATTGGAGAAGTAATAGTTGTATTGATTGGGGCCTCAAGGGCTGTTTATATAGAATACAAAGCTTGGGCTCCAAGACTAGACTAATAAAGATAGATTACAATACGAATAGACTTTATACTCTAAGACTCCAGCGCCTGCTGCTTCTCCCACGCCATCACCATAGGAGCAAGAGGACGCACCGATCGCCAATGGTTTCATGAAGATTATATATACATACCCGTGTTTACTTGGATGTTTAGTGGATTCGTTTTAGTTAGGTTTTTTAGGTACCAGAGAAAGATTTGAGGTTTTAGGGGCTCAGTTCGGACGTCATATGTAGCTCCTGGTGCTACTTAATTACCATAAGTATAGGTATATGGAGTCATGCAAGATCTCCGTCACACGATGTAAACGTCAATGGATAATACTATACTAGATCGATGCATGCTTTGATTTTATTTATGTGATTTTTTTGTTTGATAAAAGAGAGCTTTGCTCTCCAATTTCCATTAAAAGAAACCATCAAGTCTTGAAACTACGACAGATGCGAGCAAAAGAAAAAGGCAATAACGATGCATGATCTAACACTAGCAAAAAGGCCCGTGCATTGCTATGGATGAAGAATCACACAGTTGGACCAACAAACATGGCTTTAGACCCATGACCTCTATACATCCTCTATTTCACCACACCTGTTTAGCCTTTTATCCTCCTTTCACCACCATCGACAATATGGTCATTCCTGTACTTATACTGATCAAGGGATAGTATGACATTTGGAACATACTTCTAACGGCCATCAAATTAATTATATCGATTATTCTACTATCTCCATGCTAGTAGTGCTTCTCCTAGGCATATATTCACCCCTATGAGCATGCTTAAAGATCCCCCCACACACAATAAGCATGCTTAAAGATCCCCCTCCTTCACACGGACAGGTCCACATCCTCCATTTTAACACTGCGCCCCACCCGTATTGCCTCTTATCTTCCTTCCTGCCATCGGTGACGGTGAACTCGGTGCCCATCTTATTACAATGTGTTCGAACTTAATAAATCCCGATGAGATGATTTCGGCCACCGCATGACACACGTGTATTTGTTTCTTTGTTATCTACAGTTACCTCGCCTTCCAAAGTAGTGCACCTGCAAACAAAAATACTCTACTGGAACATGCATTTGGAAAAATAAGCAAAATGTAGGGTTGGTATACATGTTCGTTAGGAAGGTGTACGTACTACTACATGGGAATACCATTTAGCCAACTGACAGTTCCGTTTTCAGATGTTGCTACAGCACAGTATAAATTGCCAGGTGCGGTACGCCTGCAGGAAGCCGTGCCTATCCTTGTCGGATGCAGCGACATCGACGGCTCAGGGTCGTCGATCCCGTGGAGTTGGTGAAACGGCTGCACTAGAGATGGGGTGGCGCGGAGACAGTTTGTCCATGAAGGCCCCGCCGCGCAGTGCTCTCCGGTCTCCATAATGGCGGCGGCTGTGTTGATTCGGTGTGGTTAGCCTTGTCCAGGTCCTGCTATTTAATTATGACCTCCCAGAACAGTCTCGATGGTTCAAATTTTTTAGGTAAATGTCAAGTGAAATCAGACTGGGACAGGGATTCGTGTGGGTCTTGGTTTTCTCTTTTTTACTCGACGTGTGGGCGGTCTATGAGACTGTGATCCAGTAGCAATGTATAGGAAATAGAACGAACCAAACCGTTTAGTCTGGTGGAGGGTTAAACGGAAAGGTTGAACATGGATCGGTGTAGGACTTGTTTTTTTTTTCTTACATATAAGCATCATGTTTTTTCTACATGGTTTTGTGTTGCACGTGGGACTAAACAATTGTGCACCCATGATGTCCTGGTTATGGTCCATGGTCCGAACCGTTACGCAGATCTATTAAATCTCAACCGTCAATCTTTATGGTTCACATAAAATCAATGGATATAGCAGGATGACGTATGAAGAACTATGAAAAATTTCGTCTTTTAATATTAGGTAAAGATGATGAGGAGATGCTATCCACCCCCCCCCCCCCTCCCCCCACACAGCAGGTCACCTAAGGTCCAAGCCTGAGAGAGACGACTCAAAACCGAACATCAGACTCCAGGTTAAGTACTTAATACAAGAGTAAAATGCATCATAAATCCTAAAACTATTGGAGGTGTGTTAGTTTAGTCCTATAACTTTGAAAGCGCGGTTTTGGGTTCTAAAACTATTGAAGGTGTGTCAGTTTACTCCTATAACTTCGAAACGGCAGCTTTAGGCTCTAAAACTATTGGAGGGGCCTCCCCAGGGGCCGCGTCAAGGGAGGGGGCACTAGTAGAAAAGGGGGCAACGGTCCAGGCCGGGTCAGCCCATTAGTCCCGGTTCAATCTAGAACCGGGACCAATGGTGGCATTGGACCCGGTTCGTGAGCCCAGGGGGCCGGCCGGGCCACGTGGGCCATTGGTCCCGTTTCATCAGGACCTTTTGGTCCCGGTTGGTGGGACGAACCGGGACCAATGGGCCTGGCTCCTGGCCCACCACTATTGGTCCCGGTTGGTGGCCTGAACCGGGACCAAAGGCTCCCCTTTAGTCCCGGTCCATGCCACGAACCGGGACCAATAGTGTTGCCTATATATACCCTCGCCCGCGAGCAGAGCACTCCAGTGCTCTGTTTTTCTGGGCCGGCGCGGGGAGGGGTTTGTGGTGCTCTAGCTCACCTCCTATGCACATGAGGTGTTCGATGAAATGCCCGAGCCACACTAGTTAAGCTTTATCCTCTCGAAGCTCGACCTCAAAGCTCCATTTTCCTCGAGATTTGTCTAGATTTAGCGGTCCGTCACGCCCCACCCCCGTCTTCACCGCCGTCGATCACCCGCGCCGATCTCATCACCGACACCACCGTGGTGAGCCTCTTGTTCTTATCTTCTTTCTGAAAGGAAAAATATTGTTACTTGTATGTTTAGATAGATACTTGTATCATTTTCTTACTTTTATTATTGCATCTTATATAGTGCGATGGTTTTGGTATCCGCCCCCGTCGGCCCTCGTCCTGTCTATGATTCGGATGTGGTATATATATTAATCTTTATAACTATTGGTTCATTTATTGTTTATGAAAATTATGCGGACCAACGTGACATAGATTTTATTTATCTAGGATGTATGTGAACCGGAAATTCCAACCGACCCTATTGTCGAGAGGTTAAATTTAGTTGAAGAAGAAAACAATTTCTTGAAGGAAAAAATAAAAAAAATTGAGGAGGAGAAGATGATATTGGAGTTGCATGTTGCGGATGTCGTCGATGATCACAAGATCAAGATGGATGCAATGCGCTTGAAGATTAGAAAGATTAGAAAATATGCCATTCATACCGAGGCTTGGTATCATTATGCCGTTGGATCAATTGTTACCTTGGTTGCGATTATGATCGCCTTTGTTTTCGCATTAAAATGTTTTACATAGTTTCAATGTATGGTTTAATTAATTAGATGCTCTGGAGAGCTATATGTTGTTAGATGAGAACTATGTATGTACTTTGCTTTTAATGTGATGATGAACTTCTATTAATTTGGACACTTAATTATATATAATGCACGCAGATGAACCGGCAATGGATGTACGGTGACAGACACACCTCCGAGTACATTAAGGGCGTGCATGAGTTTCTCGATGCGGCTGAGGCAAACAAGCAGAATGGTTTTATGTGTTGTCCATGCCCTGATTGTGGGAATACGAAGTCTTACTCTGACCGGAAAATCCTTCACACCCACCTGCTTTACAAGGGTTTCATGCCACACTATAATGTTTGGACGAGGCACGGAGAAATAGGGGTTATGATGGAAGACGACGAAGAAGAAGAGTACGATGACAACTACGTGCCCCCTGAATACCGTGATGCTGCAACGGGGGGAGCTGGTGAAGATCAAGAGGATCCAGACGATGTGCCCAATGATGCTACAACGGGTGAAGGTGCTGAAGATCAAGAGGAACCAGACGATGTGCCCGATGATGATGATCTCCGCCGGGTCATTGTCGATGCAAGGACGCAATGCGAAAGTCAAAAGGAGAAGCTGAAGTTCGATCGCATGTTAGAGGATCACAAAAAAGGGTTGTACCCCAATTGCGAAGATGGCAACACAAAGCTCGGTACCGTACTGGAATTGCTGCAGTGGAAGGCAGAGAATGCTGTGCCTGACAAAGGATTTGAGAAGCTACTGAAAATATTGAAGAAGAAGCTTCCAAAGGATAACGAATTGCCCGACAGTACATACGCAGCAAAGAAGGTCGTATGCCCTCTAGGATTGGAGGTGGAGAAGATACATGCATGCCCTAATGACTGCATCCTATACCGCGGTGCATACAAGGATCTGAACGCATGCCCCGTATGCGGTGCATTGCGGTATAAGATCAGACGAGATGACCCTGGTGATGTTCACGGCGAGCCCCACAGGAAGAGGGTTCCTGCGAAGGTGATGTGGTATGCTCCTATAATACCACGGTTGAAACGTCTATTTAGAAACGGAAAGCATGCCAAGTCGATGCGATGGCACAGTGAGGACCGTAAGAAAGACGGGAAGTTGAGAGCACCCGCTGACGAGTCGCAGTGGAGAAAAATCGTGAGAAAGTACTGGGATGAGTTTGCAAAGGACCCAAGGAACGTATGGTTTGCTTTAAGCGCGGATAGCATTAATCCTTTCGGGGAGCAGAGCAGCAATCACAGCACCTGGCCGGTCACTCTATGTATGTATAACCTTACTCCTTGGATGTGCATGAAGCGGAAGTTCATTATGATGCCAATTCTCATCCAAGGCCCTAAGGACCCAAGGAACGTATGGTTTGCTTTAAGCGCGGATAGCATTAATCCTTTCGGGGAGCAGAGCAGCAATCACAGCACCTGGCCGGTCACTCTATGTATGTATAACCTTCCTCCTTGGATGTGCATGAAGTGGAAGTTCATTATGATGCCAATTCTCATCCAAGGCCCTAAGCAACCCGGCAAGGACATTGATGTGTACCTAAGGCCATTAGTTGAAGAACTTTTACAGCTGTGGAATGGAAACGGTGTACGTACGTGGGATGAGCACGGACAGGAGGAATTTAACCTAAAGGCGTTGCTGTTCGTGACCATCAATGATTGGCCCGCTCTCAGTAACCTTTCAGGACAGACAAACAAAGGATACCACAAATGCACACACTGTTTAGATGACATTGAAAGTATATACCTGGACAAATGCAGGAAGAATGTGTACCTGGGCCATCGTCGATTTCTTCCGACCAACCATCAATGTCGAAAGAAAGGCAAGCATTTCAAAGGCGAGGCAGATCACCGGAAGAAGCCCGCCATGCGTACCGGTGATCACGTACTTGCTATGGTCAATGATTTACACGTAATCTTTGGAAAGGGTCCCGGCGCACTAGCTGTTCCGAATGACGCTGAGGGACACGCACCCATGTGGAAGAAGAAATCTATATTTTGGGACCTACCCTACTGGAAAGACCTAGAGGTCCGCTCTTCAATCGACGTGATGCACGTGACGAAGAACCTTTGCGTGAACCTGCTAGGCTTCTTGGGCGTGTATGGAAAGACAAAAGATACACCTGAGGCACGGGAGGACCTGCAACGTTTGCACGAAAAAGACGGCATGCCTCAGAAGCAGTATGAAGGTCCTGCCAGCTACGCTCTTACGAAAGATGAGAAAGAAATCTTCTTTGAATGCCTGCTCAGTATGAAGGTCCCGACTGGCTTCTCGTCGAATATAAAGGGAATAATAAATATCCCAGAGAAAAAGTTCCAGAACCTAAAGTCTCATGACTGCCACGTGATTATGACGCAACTGCTTCCGGTTGCATTGAGGGGGCTTCTACCGGAAAACGTCCGATTAGCCATTGTGAAGCTATGTGCATTTCTCAATGCAATCTCTCAGAAGGTGATCGATCCAGAAATGGTACCAAGGCTAAGGAGTGATGTGGCGCAATGTCTTGTCAGTTTCGAGCTGGTGTTCCCACCATCCTTCTTCAATATCATGACGCATGTCCTAGTTCATCTAGTCGACGAGATTGTCGTTCTGGGGCCCGTATTTCTACACAATATGTTCCCCTTTGAGAGGTTCATGGGAGTCCTAAAGAAATATGTCCGTAACCGCGCTAGGCCAGAAGGAAGCATCTCCATGGGCCATCAAACAGAGGATGTCATCGGGTTTTGTGTTGACTTCATTCCTGGCCTTAAGAAGATAGGTCTCCCTAAATCGCGGTATGAGGGGAGACTGACTGGAAAAGGCACGCTAGGAGCGGACTCAATAATATGCAGGGACGGGCATTCTTGGTCTCAAGCACACTACACAGTTCTACAGAACTCTACCTTGGTGACCCCGTATGTCGATGAACACAAGAACAGTCTGCGCTCCAAACACCCGGAGCAGTGCGACGACTGGATTACATGTGAACACATTAGGACTTTCAGCAGTTGGTTGGAAGCACGTCTCAGAGGTGACAACACTGTTTGTGATGAGTTGTACTTGTTGTCCAGGGGACCATCTTTGACTGTATTGATTTACAAAGGATACGAGATAAATGGGAATACATTTTACACGATTGACCAAGATCAAAAGAGCACCAACCAAAACAGCGGTGTCCGCTTTGATGCAACAACCGAGAAGGGAAAGGACACATATTATGGTTACATAGTGGACATATGGGAACTTGACTACGGACAAGATTTTAAGGTCCCTTTGTTTAAGTGCAAATGGGTCAATCTGTCAGGAGGCGGGGTACATGTAGACCCACAGTACGGAATGACAACAGTCGATCTGAAAAATCTTGGGTACACTGACGAACCGTTCGTCCTAGCCAATGATGTGGCACAGGTTATCTATGTGAAGGACATGTCTACCAGACCGAGAAAAAGAAAAGATAAGGAAACGAATACATCATACGATGAGCCAAAGCACCACATAGTTCTTTCAGGAAAAAGGGACATCCTGGGAGTGGAGGGCAAGACAGACATGTCTGAAGATTATGAAAGGTTTCATGAAATTCCTCCCTTCAATGTCAAGGCTGACCCAAGCATCCTGATAAACGATGAAGATTATCCATGGTTACGGCGCAATAAGCAAATGACACAAGCGAAGAAAAAGTGAAGACTTTCTCTCACAACTATTATGATGATACCATGCCAAATTTGTAACAGACGAGTATGCCATGCCAACTTTTTTAGAGTTCATTTGAAAACTATGAATTTAGGTCGAATTTTCTCTATAAGTGCATCTATGTTCAAATTTTAACTATTCAAATTTGAAAACTAATGGCACTAACAGAAAGTTTATATTTTTTTCTAAAGCTAATGGCACTAACAAAAAGTTTATAATTTTGCTGACCTAAAAGCAAAAAGAATTAAAAAATAAAGCAAGAAACAAAATAAAATAAATAAAGCAACAAAGAAAACAAAAAAACTAAAAAAGTGTTTTCAAATTTGAAAACTAATGGCACTAACAGAAAGTTTATAATTTTTCTAAAACTAAAAGCTAAAAGAATTAAAAAATAAAGCAAGAAACAAAAGAAAATAAATAATGCAGAAAACAAAACAAAAAAACTGGAAAAAAATTAAATATAGCAACAATAAGTATTTAGTTCTAAGTAGAAACAAAAAAACAAAAAAACAAAAAAAGTGCCACCTACTGGGCCCCCACGGCCTGAATATGACTAGAAACCCTACCATGGGCCAGGATTCAGGCCCGCGGGAGGCCCAGTAGGCCCACAGGCACAGATTGCAGTGTTAGGCCCGAAAGCCTGCTTTAGAGAGGTGTTCGAGAGGGGTGGCGCACCGCACCTTATAAACAGGTGCGCCTCCCTCTCAACTAGCGAGGTGGGACTAAATATTTGAGTTCGGGGCAGCACAGGCCTTTGATCCCGGTTGTTGGCTCCAACCGGGGCTAAAGGGGGGCATTCGTCCCGGTTGGTGCTACGACCCGGGACTAATGCCACCCTTTAGTCCCGGTTGGTGCCACCAACCGGGACCAAAGGCCGCCGCTTCCCGCCCTTTGGGCTGCTGAAAAGGGACCTTTGGTCCCGGTTGGTGGCACCAAACCGGGACTAAAGGGGGGCATTGGTCCCGGTTGGTGCCACGAACCGGGACCAATGGCCTGGTATATAAGTAGCACTTAGGAAAATTTGACGAACTCATCGCCAGTTGCCCCCCGGCCCGCCCGACGAGCCGAGCTCATCGACGCCGCCAGGCTGCCCAGATCGACGTCGTCCGCTGCCCCGACGCCGCCCGCCGCCCAGGCGCCGTCCGCATGCCGCCCCGACACCGTCCGCGCGCCCCCGTCGTCGCCCCTGCCCCATCGCCGCCAGGCTACCCCGAAGCCGCCCGCGCCGCCCCCGCCGACGCCGTCATCGTCGCCTGCGCCTGTCATCGCCGTCGCCGTCGCCCACGCTCGTTGTCACCGTCGCTGCTGGGAAGCACCACGCTGGCTCCCACGACCCGTTCCCGAGGCCGTTCGTCCGTCGCCGCACCGATTCCGACCGGCGACCTCGACCGCTCCCCGCGTTGTGAGCCCCTGCCTCCTCCCCTTTCCTTCTCATTGCCGTCCCCGCACGTCATCCGTAAGCGCGCGCCACCGCCAACCATCGTCGCCGTCGCTGTATAATGCTTTGTATATGCTCACTGTATGTATGTATGTATGTTCACTGTATAATGCTCTGTATATGTTGTATAATGCTCGTTTTTGCATTTTTTTGTTACCAAGAAAAAGGTCTATTTTTGGTGATATGTATGTTCATATGCTCATTAATATTTAAAAAAATGTTCATATGCAAAGAATTATTTTTGGATGAAATGAGATGAGATGAGATGTATTTTGTGTTGGAGAAGAAAAGAGGAAGAAAGGAAGAAGGACTATTCCTTTCTTCTTCTCCTCTTTTTTTTCTTCTTTTTTTTCTTCGATCTTCTCCTCTTTTTTTCTTCTTTTTTTTCTTCTTCTTCTTCTTAATTTTTATCGGGAACGAGGGTGTCGAGGATCGCCGAGGGGTCGAGGGTCGGGAACTAGGGTCGAGGGTTCGAGGGGTCGAGGATCGCTCGGCACTAGGCAACCTCCCGACCCCTCGACGATCCTCTCGAACATGAGAGGACGAAGAGGATAAAAAAAGAAGAGGAAGAAGAAAAAAAGAGGAGAAGAAAGAATAGAGGAGTTCTTCTCCTCTATTCTTTCTTCTCCTCTTTTTTTTCTTCTTCTTCCTCTTTTTTTATCGGGAACGAGGGTCGTCGAGGGACATAGATGTAGTGTCGTCGTTGTCGATATACCCCCTCCCGATAGCTTCAACACGTGGGGGGGTCGATATTACCCCCTCCTTGAAGCGTTCTCGAGGCCACCCCAAACCCTTGAAGCGTTGTCGAGGCCACCCCAAACCCTAGAGAAGCAGCGTCGAGGCCACTAATTAATATATATGATTCCTTACTATGATTAGCTAGCTAGTTCTACGTTTGCCACTAATATATCCATTTGTCATGTTTGAATAATAATTGTCATGTTGTAAATATTTGTAGAAACTATGGACACCGCCCGAGACGAAGCAAACGAAGCGATGTTGAGGGACATAATCGCACAAGGAAGTGATGCCGTCTCGTTGTTTCTCAACGACACCGATGGTCTGGAAGGAGAGGGTGAAGAAGCTGGCTCTGGTGACCTAATGCCGGTACAAGAAGAAGAACATGAGGACGGCTCCGGTGACCCAATGCCGGTGCAAGAAGGAGACCGTGATGACGGCTCCGGTGACCGAACCGAGTCCGGCCAGGTATATATATTAGTTAAGCCGGTGCTGACTAGCTAATTGATGCATTCATTGTTTTGGTATGTACACATATTAATTAAGTCTTTGCTCTTTTTTCTAGCGCTCCGGATCGAGCACAACTGAGGTAAAGAGACGAGGCCCGAAGAAAAAGTTGAGCTCGGATGAAAGGTTTGAGATCATAGCAATCGCGCCCGACGGCCAACCTATTGAACCCATCCGAACAAAGAAGGCATTTGTTGCTCAGTGCGGGGTTCTGGTTAGGGACAAGATCCCGATCAGCATCCAGCAATGGTTCTTGCCGGCTACAGAAGACCCTGAGGTGTCTTACGTCAATGATATGTAGAAAAATGATCTTTGGACTGAGCTGAAGACAAATTTCACCCTACCGCCAGAGGATGATCCGGAGAAGCCAGTTAAAGAGCAATTAATCAAGTCTTTTGCTCTTAAGAGGATGGCAGACCTATTCAGGAGGTGGAAGAAAGACCTGAATAGGTTTGTCGAGAAAAAAGAGACACCAGAATTCAAGGGCATATATGAGAAGATCAGAGATGACTGGCCTGCATTTGTGGCCCACAAGACATCGGAAAAGAGTAAGAAGATGTCGGCGACAAACAAGAAAAATGCTGCGAAGAAGAAGCTTCACCATCGCACGGGGTCAGGTGGCTACCTCGTAGCCCGGCCTAAGTGGGCCAAGGCTGAGAATGATCTGGTTGCAAAAGGGATCGAACCAGAGACAATGAGCTGGCCAGACCGTTGCCGGACTTGGTTCTTCGGGGCTGGCGGAACCTTGGACCCTGTAACAGGGAAGTGCATTTGGACGGATGAGCAACTTGACATACCCTTGAAGAAGCTTCGGTACTATATCGCTGCAGCGCAGAAAGGGACGTTCCTTCCAGACAGAGAGAACGACGAGCTCACAAAGGCCCTCGGAAATCCTGAGCACCCTGGACGGACACGAGGCACGCCAGGCTCCATTCCGTGGAAGGCTGGGTTTCCGGACGCAGGCGGTTACAAAAGCCAGGAGAGGAGGAAGAAAGTGCAGCAGTCCGAACTGCAGGCGCTTAAAGCAAGGGTACTCGGGATAGAGGAACGAGAAGCAAATCGCAGCAAACGAACTGCCGAAGCTTCCCCTGAAGCTACCCCGCCATCTCAGCGGAGAAGCAGCGTGGCTTCCACCGAGCTGCTTCAGCCGGAGCTTGTCTTGACGGCTCCTGCCAGCTATCCCGTGGATGCTATCACGGAGGCTCAAATTGCCACCTTATGACGCAATGGATGAATATGAAGGTCAAGGCGGCTGTTGGCTCTGTTTTTCCTAATGAACCCGGCGCAACTTTTCACTGCCAGCCGATTCTAGAAGGATATGCTAGGGTGATGGTGGATGAAATAACGGAGGGATTTGAGGACCTCCCGCTTGACCACCCTACCGGAGAAGGGGAGACTCGGCTGGGTTCTGCTCTGAAGACTCCATGCCTATGGCGGAAGGAGCTCATCAACCTTCCAAACTGAACGCCTCCGCCTCCTCCTCCTCCTCCGGCGAGTCAGGGCACTCCACCTCCTCCACCGCCTGCTCCTCCGGCGAGTGACGATAAGGGCCCTCAGCCGGCTCCTTCTCTGGCGCGTGGCGGCACTCCGCCTCCTTCTCCGCCTGCGCCGGCGCGCCCGAGCAGCCAGCCTACTCCTTCTCCGCCTCGTCAGCAAGGGCGGAAGAGACCCGCCGCCGCTCCGGCAGCTGCTCCGGCGCGTCGTAGTCCTTCTCCTCCGCCTCGTAAGCAAGTCAAGAAGACTGCCGCTCCGTCTGCTCTGTCGGCGTCTAGCAGTACAGCCAGAGGCGGGAGGAAATACAGATTCGGTCCTTCTCTGAAGACTCTAGAGAAGTTACCATACGAGAGGACCCTGGAGGAGAACGCGAGGATCGTGCAAACCAAGGTGGATGACTGGTTTCAAGGGTTGAAAGCAAAGAGACATCCACCTCCGAAGGAGAAGCTAGATCCGGTGAAAGTGAAGCGCACTCTGGCTGCCCTGGCAAAACCACCCAAGTCTCCGCCGAAAGGCAACTATGAGCGCATTATTGGAAAGGCATTTGCCAAAGCGGAGCGGTCGGGAAGTACTGTCAGTGATCAAAGGATGAAAGAACGACGAGCTGGGAAACAAATTGCCCAGCTCGGCGAACAAGCAAAGCAATCGTGCCCCCCGCTCAAGGTGCCTAGCGTCGATCCGAGGATGGTGCCCGGTTATAACAATCTTGACGATTACCTGCCCGACGATGTACATTATGATTTCCTGGACGTGCAGATACACAGATACGAGTACGGGAAGCCTCTCGTCAAAGATGAAAGATCTCTATCAACGATGATGCGAAGATTGCATGATTGGTACATGAAAATCTGCAGAGAGTCTGGGGGGAGGAATACTTTGTATGCGAGAGTTAAACCGGAGCATGACCTCGTTGGAATTGAACTGTTGCCTATTCCATTTGAGGAGTTCTATCAGTTTTTCAATCAATTGGCCCTCGATAAAGCAACGGTCACCTGCTACTGTCTGTAAGTACTACTACTTCTGTCATTAAGTCTCTCTATATAGCTCAGCTCTTTCATTGCATGTATTTATAATTATCCTCACTATATTATGCAGATTGAAGATCGCCGAATTGAAGAAAAGACAAATCGGTGATATTGGGTTCATTAACACAAATCTCATAGATGCAGTTCAGGTTAAAGATCATGCCGCAGAAACCGAGGCCAACTTGCTACGATCATTCAAAATAAATGAACACAAAGATATAATACTCTTTCCTTACAACTTCAAGTGAGTGTTGTCTTGTGCATATTCGGTTTCCCTTATATATTAGTCCAGGTTATAGTAATGTAATTGATGAGTTATGCATGCGTGCGCAGTTTCCACTATATTCTCCTGGAGATTAGGCTTGAGAAGGGAGTAGTAACTGTCTTGGACTCGAGACGAAAAGATCCCCAGGAGTATGCGAACATGACTGAAATCCTCAAGAAGTAAGTTAAATCGATCATTATCCACCATATCAGCAATTTTTTTCATTTCCTGATATCAAGTAATTGTTTTCTTTTGTCTGGCAGGGTTTGGAGAAAATTCAGCACAAAATCCCCGGGACTCCCGAAGGAGCTGCAATTTAGATACTCGAAAGTAAGTACTATAGTACCATGTTCCGCGCGTCTCCTAGCTATTGATTCAAGCGCTAGTTTCATCAATACCATTTGGCATTCTTGCTTATCTGTTTGATTGACCTCTATTTCTTGTAAAGTGGTTGTGGCAGGAACAAGGGAATGATTTCTGTGGATACTACGTCTGCGAGTCCATCCGCCACACGACCTGTGAGCGGGGCGGGTACTCTGACGAAACAATATGAAGTGCGTAAGAAATAATATTCACAATTTTTGTTTATTACCATCATTTGTGTTGAGTTTCATTCATTCATATATATATATGTATTGACCCCCTTCTTCAAATTAGATGTTTCGGCAGCGGGATGAACTCCTAGAACCAGATCGCATGCGAGCAATTCAAGAGGAATTGGCGGCATTCTTTCTTGACCACGTGATCGCTGAAGACGGAGAATACTATGTGGACCATGCGTCCATAATTTAGGAGATTATATTTGTAAAAGATAATTATTGTATATATGTAGCCGGTAGTGTCGGACGATAGATATACGAGAACTTGTTGTTCGACCAATCTCTCGGAGAAGGAGAGGTGGTCGATATCACTTCTCTCTGTATGCATATATGTTCATGACGATCTTCTGTTTCCTTCGTTTGCTTACTAGCTAGTTAGCGTGCCTAGTCCTCTCTATACGTATGTATAGTACGTAGCGTCGACCAAGCACGGACATAAGAGAGGACACTTCTCTCTATTAATTAGCTATCTAACACAATATATGAAATACCTAAATTAACCCCCCAAACCCCCCCCCCCCTTTCAAAAAAACCAAAAACCCCAGCCACAGAAATGCTGACGCGTGGAGGTCTATTGGTCCCGGTTGGTGCCACCAACCGGGACCAAAGGCCCTCCTGCCTGGGCTCGGCGCACAGGCCACGTGGAGGCCCATCTGTCCCGGTTCTGGTTTGAACCGGGACTAAAGGGTGAGGGTATTAGTAACGACCCTTTAGTCCCGGTTCAGGAACCGGGACTAAAGGCCCTTATGAACCGGGATAAAAGGCCGGTTTTCTACTAGTGGGGGTGTCGTCCTCCATGCCAACTGGCTCAGGATCTCCCCTCGCGGCCGTGCCAAACATATCAGTGAGGCTGTCCTGCAGCTCATGACCCCTAGTTACGATACAAGGCTATAGAGACACAAAGGACAGGGAAACGCCCTACACAAGCCGATGAACATAGCATCCTGGAGTAGCACCTAAAGTCCATAAAAAAGCACAGTAGTCATCCCGTTGTTATTCTTCTGCTTCCCAAGCGCTATCCATGAGCTGACATGAAGACCTCCCCTGCTACCCTCTCCACTTGATTCACACCGCCGTCATCATTCTACTTCTTTCGGAATTTGTTTGCAAAATGTTCCAATCATATAGCCATTTCAGTAGGAGTAGGGCGTTTCGGTGCCCAAGCTCATCTGCAGTCGGCTAGAATTTTTTTTGTAAAAAATTCAAAACAAATTCAAAAAATCCCAATTTTTTGTGCGGTAGACAATTTTATGTGTGAGGCCCGCTCCAAATTTCTAGTCATTTCGACATCTGAGCAGCTCTCAGCAAAAAAGACAAATCGAGCCAAAATAGTACATGAACAGTAAACATTTTTACAGACCCCCAATTTATCTTTTTTGCTGAGAGCTCCTCATATGTCCAAATGACTTGAAAATTAGAGTAGACCTCATGCATCAAATTGTCTACCGCACAAAAAAATTGATTTTTTTTATTTTTTCTAGTATTTGTTTTGATTTTTTTCGTCAGCGCGGGTGCAGATATGGATTTTCGTTTCTGTATCATATTAACAGGGAGGCAAGGGTCATCCACCTTGCTATTATCAAAGATCATTTTATTGCGAAGTTTCCACAATGTCCAGAATATGGCAGAAATACCCACCACTACTAGACCCTTTTCATTTTTATTAAATTTTTTGAACAAGGAATCAATATTATCAGGAACTTTTATTTGTGTGATGGCCCAAAATAAACACCGGGTTTATCTGATTTTTTTTTAAAAAAGGAAATATATTAATATCGCGAAGATATCAATTACACCCAGCCTCTGGGGTTTATCTGATCTATATACGTGCATGTTTGCTGGCTCGTTTTGTACGTGAAAGCCTAGCTAGATGTGTATGCTAGCAGCTTAACTAAATCTGTGGCCGGTCATCAGGTTCTCCAAGTGCTATAGAAATCATGGATGCCACCAGCAAGACACAAAGGAAGATTTTCTTAACGAGTTTCCGGAGGTCAGACGCACACATTCCTACCATGTCTCTCCTCTCATCCCTATACCCCAGAATAATTGCTACACAATATAGAGCTGAACTCCATTAGTTGAACAACTTGCTCGATCATTACAGCAGAGGGACCCAAAGCATAGCAAGACAGGGAAAGGAAACCACTAGAGGGGTAAAGAGAGTGATGAGAAGGCAGGCAGCCACCCTCCCTGACCTGGGCACGTCCTTTTTGCAGCCCCAGTTCCTCTTTGTCATCGGGGGTTTACCCTTATTTTTTGAAGAAAACAAGGATCTAGCACGGGAAGAGGAACATTGTTGACTGACCCCGACGGATGAAGCTTGCTTAATTTCCTTGAGTATGAAAATGCAACAGAAGCTCACATACAAATTAAGGATATGAATATGTGATGTTCAAGTTAATTGTATAATGCTTTGTGCTACAAAGTCAGTTACTGACTTACGGTAGGAGGTTCAGGTTCAGGTTCCAGGACAACAGCTGAATAACTGGTGGTATAATGGGGAAAAAAACTCGGCCTACTACAACATCCAAATAACTGGTCAGTTCTTTAAGATAACTGGTCAGTTATTTAAGATAAAACTTGGCCAACAAAAGCTGTTCTTATTAAAGAGAGTAAGAAACAAGAGTTCCCAAAGCAAGCAACAATTCAAAAAAAAAACAGTAGTTCCATACTCTTGCACTAGAATTCGTCAGAGTAATAAATTTCTTTAATAAGAACAGCTTTTGTTGGCCAAATGTCGAGAGAACAACACTTTTATTTACAAGTTCGGCGTTTTGAGGCAATCAGCTACAAAATTAACAGTTCCTTACATTTAGCCACTAAAAATGTACCTTTAAGAAGGTTAATTGCCTCGCAATTTCGCAAACATCATCCAGAGTTCCAGACTCATGACATCGTGGTAGAAGAATACTAGTGACTAATACCAAAAATAAATGCAAACGTATCTCTCCAAGTCTCCCAATCCAAATACATCCAAATATTGAAGGCATGCCATACATCATGCAATTGTTCATTCTTCTGCCAGCACGACATGCTATTGGAGAAATTTGCGTTCATGAATTGTCATGCGAGGATTGCCATGCTACTACAACAAAAAATGTGATCCTACATGTCAAAAAGAAGAGAAAATGACATGCTACATCATAGAAAAAGGCCATACTACAGCGTAAAAACTACTGTGGGGTTTGTTTTAGCTTTTGGTAAAGCGTCTCAAATGTCGTATTTGACAACGCGTCTCCATCTGTGGGGTTTGTGTTAGCTTTTGGTAAGGTGTCTCAACTCCCATAACATGTGAGCCAGCGATATATATTCTATTGATGTGACGAGAGGGATCTCATGGTCGTTTATAGAAGTTGCTCGGTTGAACAACAAACCATCGAGAGACTACAGAGGGAGATCGAGATACATATGGGAGAGATAGAGAGACAAGGCTAAACAAGATTAAAAGAAAACAATCTCTCTAACTACCCTACACTTGAGGTACAAATCTGACCTCTAGTTGTTTGTTTGCAACTCGTTCTCTGACAAAGTCAAAATCTATCTCAATATGCTTTGTCCTGCCATGGAAAACTGGGTTAGCAGATAAATAAGTAGCACAAAGATTATCACACCAAAGAGATGGGAGTTCCATTTGTGGGACTTTAAGATCTTTCAGCATAGACTGGACCCAAATAAACTCTACTATTGCATTTGCTAGTGATTTATATTCTGCTTGTGTATTTGATGACCTGGAAATGGTTGCAAGTTTATTTGCACACCAAGATATTAGGTTTGGTACATAGAATATGATAAACCCACCAGTAGATCTTCTATCATCCATGCAGTCAGCCCAATCCGCATCAGAAAATGCACTTACAAGAGTAGAGGATGATTTGCTGAATGTGAGACCAATTGTCAGTGTATTCTTCACATACCTCAAAATCCTTTTGGTTGTTGTCCAATGAGCTGTATGTTGGAAATATGCCCTAGAGGCAATAATAAATTAGTTATTATTATATTTCCTTGTTCATGATAATCGTTTATTATCCATGCTAGAATTGTATTGATAGGAAACTCATATACATGTGTGGATACATAGACACACCATGTCCCTAGTAAGCCTCTAGTTGACTAGCTCGTTGATCAATAGATGGTTACGGTTTCCTGACCATGGACATTGGATGTCATTGATAACGGGATCACATCATTAGGAGAATGATGTGATGGACAAGACCCAATCCTAAGCATAGCACAAGATCGTGTAGTTCATATGCTAAAGCTTTTCTAATGTCAAGTATCATTTCCTTAGACCATGAGATTGTGCAACTCCCGGATACCGTAGGAATACTTTTTGTGTGCCAAACGTCACAACGTAACTGGGTGGCTATAAAGGTGCACTACGGGTATCTCCGAAAGTGTCTGTTGGGTTGGCACGAATCGAGACTGGGATTTGTCACTCCGTGTGACGGAGAGGTATCTCTGGGCCCACTCGGTAGGACATCATCATAATGTGCACAATGTGATCAAGGAGTTGATCATGGGATGATGTGTTACGGAACGAGTAAAGAGACTTGCCGGTAACGAGATTGAACAAGGTATCGGGATACTGACGATCGAATCTCGGGCAAGTATCGTACCGATAGACAAAGGGAATTGTATACGGGATTGATTAAGTCCTTGACATCGTGGTTCATCCGATGAGATCATCGTGGAACATGTGGGAGCCAACATGGGTATCCAGATCCCGCTGTTGGTTATTGACCAGAGAACGTCTCGGTCATGTCTGCATGTCTCCCGAACCCGTAGGGTCTACACACTTAAGGTTCGATGACGCTAGGGTTATAAAGGAAGTTTGTATGTGGTTACCGAATGTTGTTCGGAGTCCTGGATGAGATCCCGGACGTCACGAGGAGTTCCGGAATGGTCCGGAGGTAAAGATTTATATATGGGAAGTCCTGTTTTGGGTTTCGGGGTTTATCGGTAATGTACCGGGACCACCGGAGGGGTCCGGGGGTCCACCGAGGGGGGCCATGGGCCCCAGAGGCATACATGGGCCAAGTGTGAGAAGGCACCAGCCCCTAGGTGGGCTGGGGCACCTCCCACTAAGGCCCATGCGCCTAGAAGGGGAGAGGGGGCAAACCATAAGGGCAGATGGGCCCTAAGGCCCATACTCCCTGCGCCTCCCTCTCCTCCCCCTTTGTGGCCGCCACCCATAGATGGGTTTGGGGCTGCCGCCCCTCTAGGGGTGGGAACCCTAGAGGGGGCGCACCCTCCTCCCCTTCCTCTATATATATGAGGCCTAGGGGCTGCCCAAGACACGCGATCTGATCTCTGCCTGTTGGTGCAGCCCTCCCTCTCTTTCTCCTCAAATCTCGCAGTGCTTGGCGAAGCCCTGCAGGATTGCCACGCTCCTCCATCACCACCACGCCGTTGTGCTGCTGCTGGATGGAGTCTTCCTCAACCTCTCCCTCTCTCCTTGCTGGATCAAGGCATGGGAGACGTCACCGGGCTGTACGTGTGTTGAACGCGGAGGTGCCGTCCGTTCGGCACTAGGATCATCGGTTATTTGGATCACGACAAGTACGACTCCATCAACCCCGTTCTCTTGAATGCTTCCGCATAGCGATCTACAAGGGTATGTAGATGCACTCTCCTTCCCCTCGTTGCTAGATTACTCCATAGATTGATCTTGGTGACACGTAGGAAAATTTTGAATTTATGCTACGTTCCCCAATAGTGGCATCATGAGCTAGGTCTATGCGTAGTTTCTATGCACGAGTAGAACACAAAGTAGTTGTGGGCGTTGATTTTGTTCAATATGCTTGCCGTTACTAGTCTTATCTTGATTCGGCGGCATCGTGGGATGAAGCGGCCCGGACCGACTTTACACGTACTCTTACATGAGACTGGTTCCACCGACTGACATGCACTAGTTGCATAAAGGTGGCCAGCGGGTGTCTGTCTCTCCCACTTTAGTCGGATCGGATTCGATGAAAAGGGTCCTTATGAAGGGTAAATAGCAATTGGCATATCACGTTGTGGTCTTTGCGTAGGTAAGAAACGTTCTTGCTAGAAACCCATAGCAGCCACGTAAAACATGCAAATAACAATTAGAACACGTCTAACTTGTTTTTGCAGGGTTTGCTATGTGATGTGATATGGCCAAAAGGATGTGATGAATGATATATGTGATGTATGAGATGATCATGTTCTTGTAATAGGAATCACGACTTGCATGTCGATGAGTATGACAACCGGCAGGAGCCATAGGAGTTGTCTTAATTTATTTATGACCTGCGTGTCAACATAAACGTCATGTAATTACTTTACTTTATTTCTGACCGTTAGCTGTAGTAGTAGAAGTAATAGTTGACGAGACAACTTCATGAAGACACGATGATAGAGATCATGATGATGGAGATCATGGTGTCATGCCGGTGACAAGATGATCATGGAGCCCCAAGATGGAGATCAAAGGAGCTATATGATATTGGCCATATCATGTCACTATTTGATTGCATGTGATGTTTATCATGTTTATACATCTTGTTTACTTAGAACGACGGTAGTAAATAAGATGATCCCTCACTAAAATTTCAAGAAGGTGTTCCCCCTAACTGTGCACCGTTGCGACAGTTCGTTGTTTCGAAGCACCACGTGATGATCGGGTGTGATAGATTCTAACGTTCACATACAACGGGTGTAAGACAGATTTACACACGCAAAACACTTAGGTTGACTTGACGAGCCTAGCATGTGTACAGACATGGCCTCGGAACACAAGAGACCGAAAGGTCGAGCATGAGTCGTATGGTAGATACGATCAACATGAAGATGTTCACCGATGTTGACTAGTCCGTCTCACGTGATGATCGGACACGGCCTAGTTGACTCGGATCATGTAATCACTTAGATGACTAGAGGGATGTCTATCTGAGTGGGAGTTCATAAGATGAACTTAATTATCCTGAACATAGTCAAAAAGGTCTTCGCAAATTATGTCATAGCTCGCGCTTCAGTTCTACTGTTTAGTTATGTTCCTAGAGAAAATTTAGTTCAAAGTTGATAGTAGCAATTATGCGGACTAGGTCCGTAAACTGAGGATTGTCCTCATTGCTTCATAGAAGGCTTATGTCCTTAATGCACCGCTCAGTGTGCTGAACCTCAAACGTCGTCTGTGGATGTTGCGAACATCTGACATACACATTTTGATAACTACGTGATAGTTCAGTTAAACGGTTTAGAGTTGAGGCACCGAAGACGTTTTGAAACGTCGCGAAACATATGAGATGTTTCGAGGGCTGAAATTGGGATTTCAGGCTCGTGCCCACGTCAAGAGGTATAAGACCTCCGACGATTTTCTTAGCCTGCAAACTAAGGAGAAAAGCTCAATTGTTCTGCTTGTGCTCAGATTGTCTGAGTACAACAATCGCTTGAATCGAGTGGGAGTTGATCTTCCATATGAAATAGTGATGGTTCTCTGAAGTCATTACCACCAAGCTGCTTGACCTTCGTGATGAACTATAATATATCAGGGACATATATGATGATCCTTGAGATATTCGCGATGTTTGACACCGCGAAAGTAGAAATCAAGAAGGAGCATCAATTGTTGATGATTGGTGAAACCACTAGTTTCAAGAAGGGCAAGGGAACAAAGGGACACTTCATGAAACGGCAATTCAGCTGCTGCTCTAGTGAAGAAACCCAAGGTTGAACCCAAACCCGAGACTGAGTGCTTCTGTAATAAGGGGAACAGCCACTGGAGCAGAATTACCCTAGATACTTGGTAGATGAGAAGGCTGGCAAGGTCGATAGAAGTATATTGGATATACATTATGTTGATGTGTACTTTACTAGTACTCCTAGTAGCACCAGGGTATTAGATACCGGTTCGGTTGCTAAGTGTTAGTAACTCGAAACAAAAGGCTACGGAATAAACGGAGACTAGCTAAAGGTGAGCTAACGATATGTGTTGGAAGTGTTTCCAATGTTGATATGATCAAGCATCACACGCTCCCTCTACCATCGAGATTGGTGTTTGCGTTGAGCATAGACATGATTGGATTATGTCTATCGCAATACGGTTATTCATTTAAGGAGAATAACGGTTACTCTATTTATTTGAATAATACCTTCAATGGTCTTGCACCTAAAATGAATGGTTCATTGAATCTCGATCATAGTGATACACATGTTCATGCCAAAAGATATAAAATAGTAATGATAGTACCACCTACTTGTGGCACTGCCACTTAAGTCATATCGGTATAAAACGCATGAAGAAGCTCCATGTTGATGGATCTTTGGGCTCACTCGTTTTTGAAAAGTTTGAGGCATGCGAACCATGTCTATTGGTGTATATGCATGAAGAAACTCCATGCAAATGGACCGTTTGGACTCACTTGATTTTTAATCACTTGAGACATGCAAATCATACCACATGGGCAAGATGACTGAAAGCCTTGTTTTCAGTAAAATGGAACTAGAAAGCAACTTATTGGAAGTAATACATTTTGATGTGTGCAGTCCAATGAGTGCTGAGGCATGTAGTGGATATCGTTATGTTCTTACTTCACAGATGATTTGAGTAGATGTTGAGTATATTTACTTGATGAATCACGAGTCCGAATTATTGAAAGGTTCAAGTAATTTCAGGGTGAAGTTGAAAGATCGTCGTGACAAGAGGATAAAATATCTATGATATGATCATAGAGATGAATATCTGAATTACGAGTTTGGCACAGAATTAAGACATTGTGGAAATTGTTTCACAACTAATACAGCCTGGAACACCATAGTGTGATGGTGTGTCCGAACATCATAACTGCACCCTATTGGATATGATGCATACCATGATGTCTCTTATCGAATTACCACGATAGTTTATGGGTTAGGCATTAGAGACAACCACATTCACTTTAAATAGGGCACCACGTAATTCCGATGAGATGACACCGTATGAACTATGGTTTAGAGAAACCTAAGCTGTCATTTCTTAAAAGTTTGGGGCTACGACGCTTATGTGAAAAAGTTTCAGGCTGATAAGCTCGAACCCAAAGCGGATAAATGCATCTTCATAGGACACCCAAAACAGTTGGGTATACCTCCTGTCTCAGATCCGAAAGCAATAAGGGATTGTTTCTAGAATCGGGTCCTTTTCGAGGAAAAGTTTCTCTCGAAAGAATTGAGTGGGAGGATGGTGGAAGACTTGATGAGGTTATTGAACCGTCACTTCAACTAGTGTATAGCAGGGCACAAAGAGTTGTTCCTGTGGCACCTACACCAATTGAAGTGGAAGCTTATGATAGTGATCATGAAACTTCAGATCAAGTCACTACCAAACCTCGTGGGATGACAAGGATGCGTACTACTTCAGAGTGGTACGTAATCCTGTCTTGGAAAGTCATGTTGCTAGACAACAATGAACCTACGAGCTATGGAGAAGCGATGATGGGCCCGAATTCCGATAAATGGCTCGAGGCCATAAAATCCGAGAGAGGATCCATGTATGAAAACAAAGTGTAGACTTTGGCAGAACAGCTCGATGGTCGTAAGGCTGTTGAGTGCAGATGGATTTTAAAAGGAAGACGGACAATGATGGTAAATGTCACCATTAAGAAAGCTCGACTTGTCGTTAAGATGTTTTCCGACAAGTTCAAGGAGTTGACTACGATGAGACTTTCTCACTCGTAGCGATGCTAAGAGTCTGTTGGAATTATATTAGCGATTACTGCATTATTTATGAAATCTTGCAGATAGGATGTCAAAACATTGTTTCCTCGACGTTTTTTTGAGGAAAGGTTGTATGTGATACAAACCGGAAGGTTTTGTCAATCCTGAAAGATGCTAATAAGTATGCAAAGCTCCAGCTATCCTTCTAGGGACTGGAGTAAGCATCTCGGAGTTGGAATGTATGCTTTGATAAGATGATCAAAGTTTTGGGTGTATACAAAGTTTATGAGAAACTTGTATTTCCAAAGAAGTGAGTGGGAGCACTATAGAATTTCTGATAAGTATATGTTGACATATTGTTGATCAGAAATGACGTAGAATTTCTGGAAAGCATATAGGGTTATTTGAAAAGTATTTTTCAATGGAAAGCCTGGATTAAGCTACTTGAACGTTGAGCATCAAGATCTATAAGGATAGATCAAAACGCTTAATGATACTTTCAAATGAGCACATACCTTGACATGATCTTGAAAGTGTTCAAGATGGATCAGTCAAAGAAGGAGTTCTTGCCTGAGTTGTAAGGTATGAAGTTAAGACTTAAAGCTCGACCACGGCAGAATAGAGAGAAAAGACGAAGGTCGTCCCCTATGCTTAAGACATAGGCTCTACAGTATGCTATGCTGTGTACCGCACCTGAAGTGTGCCTTGCCATGAGTCAGTCGAGGGGTATAAGAGTGATCCAAAAATAGATCACAGGATAGCAGTCAAAGTTATCCTTAGTAACTAGTGGACTAAGGAATTTTCTCAATTATGGAGGTGGTGAAAGAGTTCGTCGTAAAGGGTTACGTCGATGCAAGCTTAACACTTATCCGGATAGCTTTGAGTAGAGATACCGGATACGTATAATGGAGCAACAATTTAGAATAGCTCCAAGTAGAACAGTTATTTGAAATGGCTCCAAATATAGCGTAGTAGCTGTATCTACAAGATGACATAGAGATTTGTGAAGTGCATACGGATCTGAATGTTGCAGACCCGTTGACTAAAACCTCTCTCACAAGCAACATGATCAAACCCAGAACACATTGAGTGTTAATCACATAGTGATGTGAACTAGATTATTGACTCTAGTAAACTCTTTGGATGTTGGTCACATGGCGATGTGACCTGTGAGTGTTAATCACATGGCGATGTGAACTAGATTATTGACTCTAGTGCAAGTGGGAGACTATTGGAAATATGCCCTAGAGGCAATAATAAATTAGTTATTATTATATTTCCTTGTTCATGATAATCGTTTATTATCCATGCTAGAATTGTATTGATAGGAAACTCAGATACATGTGTGGATACATAGACACACCATGTCCCTAGTAAGCCTCTAGTTGACTAGCTCGTTGATCAATGGATGGTTACAGTTTCCTGACCATGGACATTGGATGTCATTGATAACGGGATCACATCATTAGGAGAATGATGTGATGGACAAGACCCAATCCTAAGCATAGCACAAGATCGTGTAGTTCATATGCTAAAGCTTTTCTAATGTCAAGTATCATTTCCTTAGACAATGAGATTGTGCAACTCCCGGATACCGTAGGAATACTTTGGGTGTGCCAAGCGTCACAACGTAACTGGGTGGCTATAAAGGTGCACTACGGGTATCTCCGAAAGTGTCTGTTGGGTTGGCATGAATCGAGACTGTAATTTGTCACTCCGTGTGACGGAGAGGTATCTCTGGGCCACCTCGGTAGGACATCATCATAATGTGCACAATGTGATCAAGGAGTTGATCACGGGATGATGTGTTACGGAACGAGTAAAGAGACTTGCCGGTAACGAGATTGAACAAGGTATCGGGATACTGATGATCGAATCTCGGGCAAGTATCGTACCGATAGACAAAGGGAATTGTATACGGGATTGATTAAGTCCTTGACATCGTGGTTCATCCGATGAGATCATCGTGGAACATGTGGGAGCCAACATGGGTATCCAGATCCCGTTGTTGGTTATTGACCAGAGAACGTCTCGGTCATGTCTGCATGTCTCCCGAACCCGTAGGGTCTACACACTTTAGGTTCGATGACGCTAGGGTTATAAAGAAAGTTTGTATGTGGTTACCGAATGTTATTCGGAGTCCTGGATGAGATCCCGGACGTCACGAGGAGTTCCGGAATGGTCCGGAGGTAAAGATTTATATATGGGAAGTCCTGTTTTGGGTTTCGGAGTTTATCGGTAATGTACCGGGACCACCGGAGGGGTCCGGGGGTCCACCGGGGGGGGCCATGGGCCCCAGAGGCATACATGGGCCAAGTGTGAGAAGGCACCAGCCCCTAGGTGGGCTGGGGCGCCTCCCACTAAGGCCCATGCGCCTAGAAGGGGAGAGGGGGCAAAGCATAAGGGCAGATGGGCCCTAAGGCCCATACTCCCTGTGCCTCCCTCTCCTCCCCCCTTGTGGCCGCCACCCATAGATGGGTTTGGGGCTGCCTCCCCTCTAGGGGTGGGAACCCTAGAGGGGGCGCACCCTCCTCCCCTTCCCCTATATATATGAGGCCTAGGGGCTGCCCAAGACACGCGATCTGATCTCTGCCTGTTGGTGCAGCCCTCCCTCTCTTTCTCCTCATATCTCGCGGTGCTTGGCGAAGTCCTGCAGGATTGCCACGCTCCTCCATCACCACCACGCCGTTGTGCTGCTGCTGGATGGAGTCTTCCTCAACCTCTCCCTCTCTCCTTGCTGCCTGAACGTAGCCTAGATTCATCGTGCAACCGTGTTGGTCGCTTTTTGGTGCATGATCAAGCCATTGCACTGTGTACGAGTGATTGATGCGCGAGATCAATGAAATGATTTTTAGAAAAAGCCTATCAATGAATGATATGCAAGTCCTTTCGTATTCAAGAAAGTAGATACATTATCAGCCGAAAAATAACCCGAATAGTATATGTATGTATGCCCTTGTACTTATCCAAAAAAAAGTATGTCCTTGGTACTTTTCCAAGAACTCCGGCCTCCGGTACTGTTTTTCAACGTGGGCATGCATGTACAATTTGCAATTCAACTCCGATCGATGTCGTTCGATTTGTGCTGTCTTTGTTCTAACAAACAATATTATATCCCGTGAGTTCCAAATTCAAAAAGAAATGATGTTTTTTAAAAGGATGAATGGAAATAATAACCAGTTAAAAAAGATTTCAAAACAATACCAGTTTAAAAAAGGAAAAAAGAGAATCTTATCCACCTCAACGTGTGTAGGATGCAAATGGTCTTGTTTGAACCTCCAGCTCTATCTGCATAGAGAGGACGTCGTACAGAAGGAAACCTGCACAACCCAAACAGACCTCAATCTAGTTGGATAAAAATATTCAAATGGTTAGAAAAATATTCAAACTTGTCTATCTCTAACGCGCCCTGCCGACGCAGCCGGAGCAGTATAAATAGTTGGGCAAACATACGAATGCCATCCACCCATATCAACGCATCCTCCCCTCACGCAAACAATGGCGCGCTCCAAGTACACCGTGGCCGTGCTCTTCGCCCTGCTGGCCATGGCGGCGACGCTGCAGCCCTCCGAGGCGAGGGTCCAGCCGACCGCCGCCGCAAACCAAGAAGAAGCCACAGCCACCACCACGGCCAATGGAGGCTCCCCGTCTCTTCCCGGGCTGCCGTTGCCTCAGATCCCCGGCATGCGTAGCCTACCACCGATATTCCGATCCCTATTCCCACCACTGCCCCAGATCCCGGGCCTGCCGCCGCTATTCGGGCCGCTCCCTGGTGGTGCACCGGGCGCCCCTCCATCCCCTGCACTGCCTAGCCTCCCACACCTCCCACTTCCCACCGGCTCGCCAAGCCCGCCGCCGCCAAAGGAGTGCCTCACACCATTGACGAGCATGATACCGTGCATGGACTACCTCACCAACATCACGGTGTTCTCGCCACCGGACGCGTGCTGCGACGGCCTCAAGTCGGTCGTCAGCACCGCGCCGATCTGCCTCTGCCACGGCCTCAACAACAACGGCGGCATGAGCAAGCTCTTCCCCAAGCCCATAGATCCGATCCGCATGATCATCCTCCCGGTTAGGTGTGGCGCCATGATACCCATCCAGACGATCTTCTCCTGCGGCAGTAAGTTACTAACCTTGTTCTGTGTGTTTTTCTTCATATGTGCAGCTTCTTTGAAGGAGATTGATTAACTTGCATTGGTTTTGATTTGTCAGCCCAACCCTTGCCGCCGTTGATGCCTCCTGCCACGACTCCGGCGCCTCACGCTGCTTCCCCCGCGCCATCACCATAGGAGCAAAAGGATGCGCAGATCACCGATGCTTTTGTTAGATTATATATCGTTTAAGTTGGTTTTGTTTAGGTAGGATCAGAGAAAGATACCAGCTATCGTTTAGGGGTTTAGGACGTCTCTCATATGTAGTTCCTAGTGCTACTTTAGTTACCATATATAAGTATACAGTCATGTAAGATCTCCGTCGCATTATTTAATAGTTGTCAATGGATAATATTATACTGATCGATGCATGCTTGGTGATTCAGGTCGTTATTTCTGTATTGTTTACTTGTGTGATGACCCAGAATTAATCGATCTGATCTATATGCGTGCCTGCTTGCTGGCTCCGTTGGTATTGGTACATGAAAACTTTGTAGATGTATGACTCAACTTTTGCTACCTCTGTTATCCTGCGAAATCAGACGGGCGGTTTACAGAGCATTACGGGCTGTTTAAACCACTCCGTAATACCCTGTAAAAATGTTACATGCGTGTAGCATTGCTCGTTATCCTGGCAGCTCTAAATCTGTCGCCAGCTAGACGCAAATAAAGATTTTTATAGGAGTTTTCAGAAATCAGAAGCACACATGCTTACGTAGCCAAGAATTGCTACACAACATAGCTGGACTCCATGAATTCTACATGCTTGATCATGAGAGCAGAGGGAAACAAAGCAGAGCAAGAGAGGGAAAGAGTAGAGGGACCCAAAGCAGAGTAGGATAGGGTAAGGAAAAACCTAGAGGGGTAAAGAGAGTAAGGCAGACAACCACCCTCCCTAACCTAGCAACGCCCTTCTTAGTCAACACCAAGTGCCTCTTTGTCATCGGCATCAATCGATGTAGAGCCTGGGGGTTTACCCTCATTTTCCAAAAGAAAACGAGGAACTAGAATGGGAAGAGGAACATCGTCGACTGACCCCAAAGGATGAAGTTTACTTAGTTTTCTTTGAGTCGGAAAATGCAAAAGAAGAGCACAAACAAATTGAGGATATGTATGTAATGATTTGTGCTACTACTATGCTTCCTAGCAGTTGTTGCACAATCAGTGCCAGTTATGGACTCATGGTACGGGGATTCAGGTGCTAGGAACATGCATAAAATAGCCCAATTCAAAACAATAACGACATGTTGAATGTCATTGCATATAAGCAACAGTTGAATAACTTAACTGGTGATTTGACGAAAAAGAAACTCGGACTATTACAACATCGAAATAAATTTTTTTTAAATAACCGCTCACTTCTTTAAGATAACAAACATGACGAACCAAAAACGAGCAACAATCTGAACACAACACTACTACTTTCATGCTTTTGAATGTGCTAGCATTGGTAAGACGACTAAATTTCTTTAAAATGAACACTTTTCATTCGACAAATGCCGAGAAAACTGCCCACTGAAACAAGTCTCGCTAACAAAGGAAAAATACAGTTCCAAAGATTAGCCACTAAAAAGTGGCATAAAAGTCGCTCCCATCACAACGTCATCCCGAATTGCCGGGTTCCAGACTCATGACATCATGGTTGAAGAAAACTAGTGACCAATTCCAAGAACAAAAGCAAACGATATGTCTCCAAGCCTCCCAATCCAAATGCATCCAAGTGGCAAACACCGTAGACATTCCATATACCGCAATCATTCATTCTTTTGATTCCTCGCCATTGCCACCATTGTAGCCCGCCACCGTCCCCAACCGACAACGCCGCCGATCATGCCGCCATCGGACGCCGCCCCGGTACATGCAACTCCTCCGGACATACACATTGCGTTTTATGTGTTCAATGAAATGCCCAGGTAGTTTATTTATTCTTTAGTTCCTCTATAGGCAAACGATGGATTCGTCGTCGGATGCTTAATAACAAGGACCTTAACGAATTCATATAGAGAGTTTATCGATTTGTCAGATTCAGACGACAAAGATGTCGAAATGATGATAATGATGAGCATGGAGGAAGAATTAGAGAAGCAGGAGAAGCATGTGTTGAACTTCAAGGGTAGGAGAGTTTTTCCTCGGGATAGGATCACCGGTGCAAAGCTTGTCTACAAGGGCTACTTCAAACCGGGCCCAACATTTGCCTGAATCCGGATGAGAGAGACCACATGCCTGAATACCATGCTGCAATTTGCATGCAACTTGGTGAAGGTGTTTGGAGCGGATTATCTAAGAGAACCAACTATTGAGGACACAAAAAGGTTGATAGCAACAATTGGAGCGGCAAGTTGTTTTCCAGATATGCTCAATTCAGTTGATTGTGTGCATTTTCAATGTAATAACTACGCCCAAAGGTTTGTGCAGGCAGTACCAAGGTCACACCAAAGAGGTCACCATCATACTTGAAGTGGCATTGAAGAACTTGTGGATTTGCCATGCTTTTTTGGCATGCTACAACGATCTCCTTTGTCAAAATACTTTATGATGGGGAGACTCTGCCATGCAACAACACTGTCAACAGGCACAACTACACCATGGGGTACTACCTTGCCGATGGTATCTTTCCTGAATGACAACGTTTGTGAAGACCATATCTGAATCTCAATGGTAGGAAACAATTTTTCTTTGCATAAATTCAAAAATGTGCTATGGAGGATGTGGAGAGGGAATTCAGAGTGCTCCAAGCCCATTGGGGTATTAGTCGTGGACCTGCAATGATGTGGGAACCGAAGACAGTTTGGCAGCTCATGACATGTTGTGTAATCTTGCACAACATGATTGTGGAGGATGAGGGTGAAAGGGCAGCCCGCACACATGATTTTGAGAAGCCCGGAGCTTAGGTACGCTTCTCGGAACAAGTGGCAGAGCATGTTTTCAACTTTCTTGAGATGCATCAACAACTTCGAGATCAACAGATGCACATGCAAGTTCTCAATGATCTTGTGGATCGTATGTGGATCCACGCTGGAAACCAATGAACTATGTATTTTATGTTTCAACTATGGACTGTAAACAAATTTTCTGTTTGAACTATGTATTTTTATGTATGAATAAGTTTTATTTGTGTGAGATATTCAGTTTTGTGTGTGTAAGGATCTGACATGCATGTGTTTGCATGGATTTGAGATTTCAAACGTGTTGGTTGTGGTTACAAATGAGGACAAAGTAGGGGAGGATTGGTGCTATTCTCAAACACGCTAATGATCGACATGCGTGTCTTTGCATGGTTTTGAGGTTTCAAAAGTGGTGGTTGTGGTTACAAAGGAGGACAAAGTGGGGGCAGACTGGTGTTGTGCGGACGCGCCCGGACGTATATGAGCATGGATTTGCCCGGTCCGGTTGTAGATGCTCTTAGGATATGGCGAATAGCATCATCCAAGTCTGCATTGTCTTTCTCCCCGTACAAGTCTGCCTGCTCATGATGATGGCAACACCACCAGCACACGTAGCTGGCATGCTTACTGGATACAATCTAGTTTGCTGTCGTAGAAACATCTACCGTTGTGAGTTTGGTGTTGCAGTGGTCAATGGATTCGCAGTCTCTACTGAACCTTGATATGTGGTTTGATTCTCCACCAAGTAATAAGCTAGGTCATATAAAACATGCTTCTGACATGGTTTTTATGTGTAATATGTGCTGCTACATTCAAGACATATTGTTGGATGAGATATTTATCTAGAAAAAACATGGGAGGAGATTGTTATCTATAATGTTTAGAATATCTTGGAAAGAGATTTAAAATATAAACAAGATGTAGGGCCATTACCCTTCTAGGGGCCAGGAAGTAAATCACCGTGTCACTAGTCAATCCTTCGGGCAGTACCCCCTTTCTATTTCTCTTCAGAACTCCTCGTTAGATTGTAAGATCGGTTGTGAATCTATTGCGGCATATGGCTTTCCAAATCTCCATGTGAATGCCTAAATCTTGTTATGTTGTTGGTTTTGTGTTAGATAGGATGGTGCAGGCTCTAGATTGAGTTGTACGAGTACAACACTCTAGAACTTTATATTTACTTACACTATACTCTTGAGAAACCTCTATTGAGATATTTGTTAGTCAATACACTTTCATTATTTAATTACATAGATACCTGATACTAACATGGACAGAGATGCATATGTATTCACTATAATTCATTTAAGTGATAAGTTAATTTGCACAAGCTTCAGTTTTTTCATCTTTTTTTCTTGTCTTGCAGATACTACATTTAAAGAATATTTTTTGAGAGATAATATCTGAAAAGATAAACAATATTTATACTATAATGTATTACTTGAAATTACTGTAATGATAAATGTTGAAATTTGTATAACATCGACATAATATTTAGCAACAACGGTATTTGATTAATTTTTCTAAGTGTAATATATGTATGTCATGTAATATACATACCTTGGAACCCGGGATTTGTTAAGTCACAAAATGGACTAACTCTGTCGCTATCGGTCTGCGGCTGAAGTTGTTATGGTATCAACTCTAATGCCTCTTTTATTCCAGAGACGGGAGAAAACAACATTGGTGTCGTAGTCAGCAGGGCCGTACCTAGAAAATCAGAGGCCCTGTGCGAATCAAAATTTAGGCCCCGATATTTGAAATGGCAGATTAAAATGTATAATGTGTTCTCATTGCAGCAATATAATGTTCATGTAGAATTACACCACCAGATGCACATGTTCAAGAAAGAATTACACCACTGGATGTACTAGTCTACTTATAAACTAATAAAAGAATAGGGTGCTAAGAACTGCCACAGCCTTACCAGGACTCTGTAGTTTTAGATCATAGGAGACTACAAATGAAGCTCGGATGGTTCATTGTAGGTCAGTGACAAAGCAGTGCAAGGGGCAACACCAGTCGCTACAGAGTTCTAAATGATGCACAAGAGCACATGAGGATTGAGGAAAACTCCCCAATATATAGAAGATTGGAGTACATGACCACGCCAGTTTGCTGCCACTAATGCCTTTCTTTTGGGAAATCGTGAAGCATTAGTCCCGAGGAGAACTGGAAAAGAATCAAGATGGGGAGGAAACATGGGTCCATGAGTTAATTTGGGGCCTGTAAAATTGATTTTTTTTTGGAATAGAGAGAGAGGTGATGGATTGGAGGGAGAAGCAGCTGCCTCGGGGTCCGACATTTCCATCATTTTTTACTCCAATTAATGCTCTGTTTAACACCTTAATTACCTGCAGCCGAGGGCCCTTCAATTTTTGGGGCCCTCTTCAACCGCTCCGGTTGCACCTGCTGACATACGGCCCTGGTAGTCAGGGAGGGACCACAGAGGGAGGGCAAGTGTTTGTCTTTGCATTCAAGCATATCAATACTACATGTTCATCAGTGGAAGAAGCATAAGCCACAACAGCTTTGATGAAACTTAAAGAACTGGTCGTTGTGTACAGCGCCCCTGTGATTTATGAGCTAGACTATTATGCTATCAGACGAGAGCTCCAGACTGACGAAGCGAACCGGTCTGTGTGTTTTTTCCCTTCTGGCAGACAACCTTGTCATTCTTCTTGTCTTTCCAGATTAGTGTAGCAAGGAAAAAAAAGCAAATGTCCTACCCCATGAACTTGCCGCCAAGGATAGGATAACCGGTGACACTTCCCCGATATCTAATATCTCTGTCAGTCTTAGGAAGTTGATGGTCTCGGAATGTAACCATGTCAGTGAGTAATATATTTGCTCGTTGACCTAAAAAATGGACCAGATCTTGAAGACTAGAGAAATGAATATTCGCCAAAATTCCAAGAAATCTTGAGTAGTTTATGATAATTTTTTGCATTATAGCAAGTGTATTTTTATCTAGTCCTCTGAATCTCGCAATAGACACCACCTCCATCTTCTCATTGGTATTTGTTTACAAATTGACAAGTTCCTCCCACTTTTCTGAGGTGCCTATTTACATATTGATAAGCTCCTTCTATGGGCCATCAATACCCACAAGGCAGTTGTCTCCACATATATGAGCGACATCCATTTTTTTTTATTTTTTTGCGAGAAAACTTTCAATATGTTCATCTTTTATCATGGCAGTACAACGAACACCAGAAATAATAAAAATGACATCCAGATCCGTAGTCCACCTAGCGACGACTACAATCACTGAAGCGAGCCGAAGACGCGCCGCTGTCATCACCCCTCCCTCGCCGGAGTCGGGAACAACTTGTTGTAGTAGACAGTCGGGAAGTCGTCGTGCTAAGGCCCCGTAGGACCAGCGCATCAGAACAACAACCGCCGCTGATGAAGAATAACGTAGATCGAAAGGATCCAACCTGAAGACACACAAACATAGACAAACCACAACCAGATCCGAGCAAAACCACCGAGGATAGATCCGCCGGAGACACACCTTCACACGCCCACCAACGATGCTAGACGCACCACCGAAACGGGGACTAGGTGGGGAGACCTTTATTCCATCTTCAGAGAGCCCCAGCCATCTCGTTTTCTTGACTATGACACAAACCCTAACAAATCTCGAAGGAACGACTAACAATTGAGCCCTCCCGCCGGTCCTTGCCAGGATCCACCGCGCCCCCATGGCCCTAGGGCCACTGGAGACGAGGCGGACCTGCGGCGGAGCCGGCGAGAGGCACGAACCCTAGCTTTTCTTGGAGGAGGAGGCGGCGGCTATTGATCTTTCCAAACCGACCAATCAACAAAACTCCGGTGATGATTAATAGCAATAATACTAGAAATAGATTGTATTCATCAGTCTAGAAAGTTTATGTGCAAGGGATTTTTTTTACCAAACTCCGGTGGGAAATGACATCCTGAACCATTTCATAATTCGAAATAGAACTACTATATAGTGGGTGATGATTGGAGCAAAAGGAAGGAAAATACTAACAAAATATAGACTATGCTCTGGGAGAATTGTGGCAACCACTGGATGGATGCATGGTCGTTTAATTTCTGACGATAAATTGCAATGACTCAATAATGTACTATACAATGTGGTAGTCATGACCATGTTCACAGCTGTTGGAGTCATCAGCGCGGTCTCGTTCATGTGGAAGGTTGTGGTTAATGCTGGACAATTGAAGCAATTTTGGGACCACGTCGTTGACTGGATTTGAAAATCCCTTGGTCTCATATATATACTTCTGATTCATATTTCCTACAACAATATCCTCTCATCTCTAGCTTATAAGAGGCGCACACACATTTGGAGGTTCAACTTTGATCATCTAGTTATTTCTACTAATATAAAAAGCATCATTTTTGCTTGACTCAAAACATACTAACCGCTCAACCATCCATGTCTAATGGTCCAGATTGATTCCATGTTAAGCGCATCAAGACACACTTAATACCACTAGACTCGCTGCAAATCACCCACCATTGCCATTGGTTATAAAGGCTTGCGCCGTCACCAGCTCCTTCAGAATCGCATGCTGATGCACCCCTCAAAAACATGTGTTGCATGTGTTTTATTTAACCCAAAAAAATATGGCTTATATATTAGTATAGCGTAACATTATGCAATTGAAATCCCAATTGAAAAAGCTTTTGAACGGTATAATTATTATGGCCGCATAACTCATATATTATTGGTCTAGTTGGGGCCAAAGTTAAATCTCGGAACAATATGCGCGTTATAAAATGGGAAGGAGGTAATTGTATTGCCTTTGGTTATGTGTTACAAGTTACAACAAAGAGGCCCAATATTTTTTTTCTCAAAAAGTAAGGGCTCAAATAATGTAAGTGGTTTTCAACATTTTACTCAAAAGAATTTGATTACACTAAACTACCTCAGACTCCATTAGGGCCTCCCGCATCAAGCCAAAGAAAAGAAAGATTAATGTGGTAGGGAACACATCAGCATAGTTCAAGAAGACATCTTCTTAGGAAAAAGTAGCCATACCATATCTAGCTTGAGAGACTTGTTTAGAAATATCATAACAATTGCCAAGCTCCATACCACATCATTCTAGGTGCCAGGACAATGCACAAAAAGCCAAATTCCAAACAATAACAATATGATAAACTTAATGGGTCTGTCTAGGACGTTGTTTTTTGTTTGTTAGTTGTTTTCTTCTTTGTTTGTTGTTTTCTGTTTTGGGTTGACCAGACTCCAGAGGCAACACAGAGCCAGCGTCGCTCAAGCAGGTCATCGCTCTATTTGGGCAGGCCCATGAACCCACGACCGCATCAATGAGTGTGTACGTGTGTTAGAAAAAAATGTGTGTACAAAATAAAATACAATTTGTTTACTCGCACGAGTGTGTACGTGTGTTGTGTTCACTAGATTGTGTCCTACTGTCCTTAAGAAAAAAGATTATGCTGAGCAAAGAAAGCTAAATATTTGTTATGTAACTTTATTATGAACGGTTTTTCTCTCCACCGCTTGTTTTATTTAAAATGTGAATAATTTCAGACATATATGAAAAATGTACACTGTGTATGAAAAAAATAGACATCAAAACACGTACTAAAAAGATATTAATCATTGTATTTGAAAAAATGTTAATATGCATTAAAAATTCATAAACACCAAAGGTATTAAAGAGTTCAAAAAATGCAGATAAAAAATGTTCATGAAATTAAAATTGCTAATGTCGGTTATCAACATGCAATTGGGGACCCTCGACACACACACGTCCCCTATTTGCAAGTTGATGGTCAACTTGCAACTGGGGGCCACAAATAAAACACACATACAGACACACACCCTCTAGTTGCGAGTCGATGCTTGACATGCAACTAGGAACCCCTTGACAAAAGACACACACACCTACCTCTAGTTATAAGTTGGTTATCGACATGCAATTGGGGACCCTCGACACACACACATCCCCTACTTGCGAGTTGATGTTCAACTTGCAACTGGGGGGGGGGCACAAATAATACACACATACAGACACACACACTCTAGTTGCGAGTCGATGCTTGACGTGCAACTGGGGACCCCTTGACAAAAAGACACACACACCCACACAAACTCTAGTTGCAAGTCGGTTATCGGCATGCAATTGGGGACCCTCCACACACACACACACACACACACCCTAGTTGCGAGTTGGTGGTCAACTTGTAACTCGGGGCCACAAATAAAACACACACTCTCTCTCTCTAGTTGCAAGTCGGTTATCGACGTGCAATTAGGGACCTCGACACACACACACCCTCAATTGCGAGTTGATGGTCAACTTGGAACTGGGGGCCACGAACAAACTCTCTCTCTCTCTCTCTCTCTCTCTCTCTCTCTCTCTCTCTCTCTCTAGTGGCAAGTCGGTTATGGACATGCAATTAGGGACCCTCGGCACACACACACATCCCCTAGTTGCGAGTGGATGGTAAACTTGCAACTGGGGGTCCTCAACAAACACACACACCCTAGTGCGAGACGATTATCGACATGCAACCGGGGACCCACGACAAAACACATACACACACACACACCCTAGTTGTGAGTCGATGGTCAACTTGCAACTAGGGGTCGTCAACAAACACACACATCCCCCTAGTTACAAGTCGATGCTTGACATGCAACTGGGAACCTGTTGACAAAATGACAAACACGCACGCACTCTAGTTGCAAGTCGGTTATCAACATGCAATTGGGAACCCTCGACACACACACACGCATATCCCCTAGTTGCGAGTTGATGGTCAACTTGCAACTGGGGGCCACAAATAAAACACACATATAGACAAACACCCTCCCTAGTTGCGAGTTGATGGTCAACTTGCAACTGGGGGTCCTCAACAAACACATACACCCTAGTTGCGAGTCGATTATAAAATATGCAACTCGGGACCCACGACAAAACACATACACATACCCCCCCCCCCCGGTAGTTGCGACTCGATGGTTAACTTGCAACTAGGGGTCTTCAAACAAACACACACATCCCCCTTAGTTGCGAGTCGATGCTTGACATGCAACTAAGGACCCCTTGAAAAAATGACAAAACACACACACACTCTCTCTAGCTGCAAGTCAGTTATCGACATGCAATTGGGGACCGTCAAGACACACACACACATCCCCTAGTTGCGAGTTGATGGTCAACTTGCAACTGAGGGGCCTCAAATAAAACACACATATAGACCCACACACCCCGGGTCCTCACCAAACACACACACCCTAGTTGCGAGTCGATTATCGACATGCAACCGGGGACCCATGACAAAACACATACACACACACACCTCCTAGTTGCTTGTCGATGGTCAACTTGCAACTAGGGTCGTCAACAAACACACACATCCCCCCCGGTTGTGAGTCGATGCTTGACATGCAACTCGGGACCCCTTGACAAAATGACACACACACACACACATCCCCTAGTTGCGAGTTGATGGTCAACTTGCAACTGGGGGGCCGCAGATAAAACACACATATAGACAAACACACCCCCTAGTTGCGAATTGATGGTCAACTTGCAACTGGGGGTCCTCAACAAATACACACACCCTAGTTGCGAGTCGATTATCAAACAATGTGAGTCGATGCTTGACATGCTTGACATGCAATTGGGGACCCCTTAACAAAATGACAAACACACACACACACACACACACACACACACACACACGCACTCTAGTTGCAAGTCCGTTATCGACATGCAATTGGGGACCGTCGAGACACATACACACACATCCCCTAGTTGCAAGTTGATGGTCAACTTGCAACTGGGGGGCCACAAATAAAACACACATATAGACAGACACACCCCTTAGTTGCGAGTTGATGGTTAACTTGCAACTGGGGGTCCTCAACAAACACACACGCCCTAGTTGCGAGTCGATTATCGACATGCAACCGGGGACCCACGACAAAACACACACACACACACCCTTAGTTGCGAGTCGGTGGTCAACTTGTAACTAGGGGTCATCAACAAACACACACATCCCCCCCGGTTGCGAGTCGATGCTTGACATGCAACTCGGGGCCCCTTGACAAAATGACACACACACACACACACATCCCCTAGTTGCGAGTTGATGGTCAACTTGCAACTGGGGGCAACAAATAAAACACACATATAGACAAACACACACCCTAGTTGCGAGTTGATGGTCAACTTGCAACTCGGGGGTCCTCAACAAACACACACACACACACCCTAATTGCGAGTCGGTTATCAACATGCAACTGGGGACACACGACAAAACACACACACATACCCCCTCTAGTTGCGAGTCAATGGTTAACTTGCAACTAGGGGTTGTCAAACAAGCACAAACATCTCCCTTAGTTGCGAGTCGATGCTTGAGATGCAATTGGGGACCCCTTGACAAACTGACAAACACACACACACACACACACACACACACACACTAGTTACAAGTCAGTTATCGACATGCAATTGGGGACCCTCGAGACACACACACACATCCCCTAGTTGCGAGTTGATGGTCAACTTGCAACTGGGGGCCACAAATAAAACACACATATAGACAAACACACCCCCTAGTTGCGAGTTGATGGTCAACTTGCAACCGGGGGTCCTCAACAAACACACACACCCTAGCTGCGAGTCGATTATCAACATGCAACTGGGGACCCACGACAAAACACATACACACACACACCCTACTTGCGAGTCGATGGTCAACTTGCAACTAGGGGTCGTCAACAAACACACACATCCCCCCCCCCCCGGTTGCGAGTCGATGCTTGACATGCAACTCGGGACCCCTTGACAAAATGGCACACACACACACACACACATCCCCTAGTTGCGAGGTGGTGGTCAACTTGCAACTGGGGGCCACGAATAAAACACACACGCGCGCGCACACACTCTAGTCGCAAGTCGGTTATCGACATGCAAATGGGGACCCTCGACACACATACATACATCCCCTAGTTGCGAGTTGATGGTGAACTTGCAACTGGGGGCCACAAAAAAAACACATACAGACACACACAACCTAGTTGCGAGTCGATGATTGACATGCAACTGGGGACCCATTGACTAGACGAAGCCTAGGCATCCCTTTTTTGACGATGTTCAAGCTTGTAGCAACCATATCTAGCATTTTATGTATCCATAAAAAAATTGAAAAACAAAAAAAAATATTAAAATAGGTATCTATAAATGTCCCATGTGTTGTACGAAAAAAAAGTTCCAAAAATGAAAATAAAAAGTGGCACAAAAATGAAAACTAACGACCAGCAACAGATGCGAAAAAAAAAAGATAGCCCGCAATAATCGCTGCCCAAAAAAAAGAAAGCCCGCAAAACAGGCGCGGCCCAAAAACAAAAAATGTACACCCAGCAAACACGGCTCAAAACAAACAAAAAAAGAAAGACCGCAAAACAGGCGCGGCCCAAAAACAAAAAATATACACCCCGCAAACATGGGCCAAAAAAAAAGCCCACCCCGCAAACATGCGAGCACTGCGAGCGAGCGTTGCGATCGCTGTACCTCCTGTACCTGCGTTGAATAAAAAAACAGTTAGATGTGACATCCTTAAAAGACATCTAGATGTGAATTAGTCATTCTGAAACTTAATTGTGTATAAGCAATAACTGACAAACTTATTTTAAGAATAAAGGGGCTTCCCCACCCTTAAGCTGTGGCCCTTAAATTCATACAACACAAGATAGGTCCTAAGGAATAAAACAAAACAAACTAGAAGGGTTCCATACAGTGTCAAGTGACCACATGAAGCATCACAGTTCTAAACCAAGAGCCTCGGCAGAAGAAGGTCAAATGATCATGGATAAAATCTACTGAGAGCCTAAGTTGCACCAAGGTACAGACCGATGACTCCCCTAGCCACCATATAATCCTGTCTCGAGGCATCATGCAAGGCTTGGCACTTCAACCGAAGCTTTGTTGATGGGTCCATCATGCCGCGGTTGGTCATGCTGTTTCCTAGCCTTTCAGATATTCATGACCTTGTATCACAATTGACTGACTCCACATATAATGAAAAAATAATACGGATGCAACATCCATATAACCGGTCACTCCTTTATGATAACAAACATGGTGAACCTATTCGGTTTGCACAACGAGCAACGGTCTAAACAGAACAGTAGTAGTCTCGTGCCCCTGTGCTAGCATTGATAAGAGCAAATTTCTTATAAAATAACATTTTCTGTCGGCCAAATGCCGATAAACCGCACTTTTGAAATCAAGTGTCAGTGAACTAAACTTCTATTGCAACTTGTTTGGAAAACGACACCTTTTAGCTCTACATTTGAATTTGCATCCAGGTTCCACCTTGGAGCGACACAACAAAATAGCACAGAAGCATCCATGCATGACCAGTTCAACAAAAAGTACCAACAAAGATTTAAAGTGTAGGCTCACTTCGTAAACAAGATGTAGCCTTTTGAAACAAGGCTTCCATGACAAAATTATTACAGTTGACAATGAGTAGTATCTAAGTGACATGGCAATTAATCTTGCACAGGGCTAATTAGCACAGGCCTTGGCTGGGACAGCTTTGCTTAACCCCAAGAAAATAAGCAAAACATATCTCTCCAAAACTCCAACCCTCCAATCCAGATAGATACAAATGGCAAACAACGTAGGCACTCCATATGTATCTACCGCGTAGTTACTGATCCTTTCTTTTACTGGCGAGTGGCGTATGTAGAACCTAGATGCAAATTCGCATGTAGAACCAAAATTTGAACTAAAACTATGACAAGTAATTTGGAACGGAGGGAGTAGCACGGAAGAATCCATGAGCAGTTCAACGAAAAGTACCAACAAAGATTTAAAGAAGTGTAGGCTCATCACTTTGTAAACAAAATGTAGGCTTTTGAAACAAGGCTTCCATGAGAAAATTATTACAGTTGATTGACATTACTTTATACAATGAGTAGTATCTAAGTGACATGGCAATCTTGCACACGGCTAATTAGCAGAGGCCTTGGCCGGGACAGCTTTGCTTAACCCCAAGAAAACAACTAAACAAGCAAAACATATCTCCCCAAAACTCCAACCCTCCAATCCAGATACATCCAAATCGCAAACAACGTAGGCAATCTCCATATATATACACCACGCAGTTACTGATCCTTTCTTTTACTCGACATTGGCATCTGCAATTAGGACGGGAGATTATAAACAAAATCACCCACACCAATGTAGATAGAAAAAATGAAGGTGGCAGATCAGTATGTGCTACAGTAGTTCAATGGGATGATGATCATACCAGAGGGGGTGATCGGGATTAGCACCGGGGTGTCCGAAGAGGCGGTGGGATTAACCTCATATACATCCGCCGTGCACGTGTACGTAGGACGTGGGCGCCTCATGTCCATGTCGGCGAGCAGGTCGAAGAGCTGCTGCTTCCTGGTGTCCATCTCCGCCATCAGCCGGGCTGTCTCGGGGTCGGGCTGTGGCTCAACTCGGACGTACACAGGCTCGCTGTCGGCGGACGATGAGTTGCGGCTGCGGGTTTGGGCGGCGGCGGCGGCGCCATTGGAGGAGGAGGAGGAGGACAGAGATCGCAGCAGAGGAAACGAGGCTGTTCGGCCGCGGTGGGCGAGCAGCGGCGAGGCGACGGCCTTGCGGACCGCCTGCGCTTGGCCGCCGATGAGCCCCCTCGCCGCGTGTCGGAGCGCGGCCATGATCGAGGCGATCGCGTTCTATGGGCGCCCACCCTAATCGTATCCAGGGCAAGGGGTAAACGTGTACGTGATCTGGCGTCTCGCTGCTTTCCCGTCCGGATTTGGACGCTTGGCCCTATTACAAGTTGGTTGCTGGCTGTCCGCCTCCGGCTCCAACACAGCTAATTTTGTATTTGCTTCTCAAAAAAAAACTAATTTTGTATTTGCTTCAGTCTATTATATGTCCAATATCTTTTTTCCAAAAAAAAAGAATATGGCCAAACTCACATTTGTATGTAGGCACATATAACACCACCTACACGCTCGTCCGGCCCACAAAATTTAGTACGCGTAGTGCCTGCATTTGTATGTAGGCATCATGATAAAATAAAAGAACCGTTTCAAAAAGAGAGGATAAATAAGCATCATGTCAGAAGTTCAGGTGTATAACTGATATGCTGAACTTTAAACTATCCATTTTTAAATACTAGTATATACATACAACCTCACTCATATATACAGATATAGTGCGCACACAGAATCAATAATTCTAAGTTATCTTGCATATATGTGCAGCATAATAATGACTTCTTAGGACAAAACTAAAATGGCATACTCCCTCCGATCCATACTAAATCAGCGACAATTAATATGGATCAGAAGGGTAGTATATTTTACAAGGGAGGGATGGCACCAATAAATTATAGAACAGGCCATCCGCCTCTGTCCTACAGCATGAAGGTGCTCATCGGATTAGCAAAGTAGCGCCGCCTTGCAGACCTCGAGCGTTCTTCATAGTGACCTTGCTTCAAAAGACCCTGCAGCATGATGGGAGCACTAGGCACATCTTCATCAAACACCCCAACATGAACATATAGGTGTTTGTCAATTGTCAGCTTCCCCAGCAAGGTCCTGCATGTCTGCACATGGACAGGGTGAAATAGTTACTAACATTTGAATATCGAATGTATAGTACAAACATGATATAATGTAGCCAACATACATACCTGAGGATTCAGTACATCCATCCGACGGATTACGTCCTCCTGATACACGACACAGCAGAGCAGAGCAACTTTTAATTCAACAATATTGACAATTATAGGTAAAATCATAACTCCATATGGAAATGCAAACATCTTTCAGTAACTGATAATATTCAGAACAACTGTCTGATGGATTTAGAAAACCTTAAATATGAGTGCTTTAAGCGGTATCATGATATGAAGTTTAGAGTTGCAACACCCATAAATAAAATCTTACTACAAGGTTACCTATTTTGAAAGTCAATACAAGCGTGCTTTCTTCATAACATTAATACGACTGACCCAGCAACTCACAAATCCAATTGCATGTATAGAACTTCCCATCACAAAATAAGCAGGTCTAAATAATAAAAATTAACACACTCACCTCCGAAATTCCTGGATATTGCATGACATATCCAATAATACGACGGCTTAAACCTTCATAGACAGTGCTATTCATGCTGCCATCGCCATTTATCCACGGTAATATTGGATGATAAATACGACTTCTGCAAACATGACAGCAAGTAGATGGCCTTTCATCATCTCCAGGACTTTCACTCTGCAAATGAGAGCTTGACTTCCTTTCAACATCAACAACTGTGACAGTGTGCCCCTCGCCAAGCTTCCTTACAGTTCCATGCAAATTAAGAGGCATCGTCGAGTGCTTCTCTTTCAGTATATTTCTGGTGTCTCCAGTTGATGCCATTTCAGAACCCGGAGCTCGCAAACAGCTGCAATGGCTGTACTCGGCGAGTGTGGTTATATGATACTTTGGCTTATGTAATGAGTCAACAATCTGCACACCATCATATGCATTGACCTGCATTGACCAAATTCAGACTCCTATATGTTAATTGATGTGGAAATAAAAAATGCAATCTTCAGAATACTTGATTTTCTACAACTTCTACACAATTTTGGTCAATTTTTTACAATCTTATCCTTCCTTAATTGCATCACTAAGTTCCTCCACCATATGCATGCCTTAGAGAGGACAAATTGAGGGTCAGATGGCATTTTATTTACCTTCTTAGTTCTTGTGGCCAACTCTAAAACAAGTATTGTGAAGCAGAGGAGTACATATTTAACAATGTTGATGCCAATTTTAAGTGTACAATACTCAATATAGAAAGAAAGGAATATCACTATCTATCTGTTGAATTTATGCAGAATTAGAGAAAAGAAAAATAAAAGAAAGAAAGTAAAACAACAGAAGTAAATTTTAATCAATCCATCGATAGACAGTGATAAATAATAAAAACAGGCACACCAATCTACTATATACATATCCACAGATCTACCTTAATGGCCAGCTGAAATCTCTCAAGCATATCAACAACCAAACTGATAGATTGCATGCCTGCATGCAGGGGATAAAACCAAATAAGTGAATCCTAGCAAAAAAAAGATGTAGCTTTATGTAAGTTCTACAAAAACTACACCAGTTTTTATTCACAAGAATAAAGAGTACCTAGTGGATGCAGTGCCTGTGACATTTCCCACAGATTAACTCCTTGTTCACCAGTTTGATGAATAATACAAAATGCATTTCTGAACAGGTCAGATGAAAGAACGATCGGTTCATTTTTATTACAACATAATGATGGTAACTGTTCGGCATATAATTTCATAGCATCCCAAGGCCATCCTCTATAAGAATTCTCCAAATGAAATGCAGACAATAAACAGCGACATGAATTCAGATCGTTTAAGTCTGGCAACATGTCACGGCTTTCTACCTGGGAATAAACATCCTTGCTGCCCATTTCCCTAGCTAAAGTAAACATAAGGCATTCTTTATGATGTAACACCTGCATGGGATTGTTTGTTTGAATCCTCTCTTGATTCAAAGCCACTTGGATACCAGGGAAACCTTTATCTCTGCGGCTATCTATATGGGGAAAAGGTTTGTGTCTCTTAGTCCTACTGCTTTCCAACTCTGTACCCTTGCGTTTGTAAGTACAGTCATCCAAATCACTGGTATCCTCGATTGAAGGACTGAAGCTGTTAGGTTCATCAGCCTCACCAACTCCTTCACTTGGCAAGGAAGGTGAAATGAGTAGCTCTCCTGACAACACAAGAGAAAAGATGTGAACAATTTCCCCGCATTGTGGATCTGGATGCAAATAAACTGTACTGTCCACAATATTCTTTTGCTGCCCTACAAACCATTTCAAAAATTCAGAAGCCTTTTTCCCTGAACCATATGGGAAGGGTGAATAAGAAGCATCAAAGAAGAATTTTCCAGAAAGGGTTACAGGTTTCATTCCATTTCCAGTAACCTGCAAAACAGGGGGTAGTATGTAGAAGTCAGAGACAGTAGTGCAGGAATGTAACCACACACATTTATACTTTGGCTTAACATAGTTCTAGCCATCCACATCAGAACCCAACATCGACATACACCATAGGCAAGCTTACATTAGTGTGTCTAAGTTGTACAAAGCTAATCTCCTAGTTTGTGATACGACCACGTTTCAGATATATATTATGTTTAATCCTATGAAAGTGCAACCTAAATGTAGAAATAGGCCTCTCACGCAAAAAGAACAATCTTCTTTTTCAACTAACAAAACTCAACATGGCATGTAAGATACTAAGATATTAAATTTTAATGATGTTATCAATATATTTGATTTTTCAGATGCAGGTCCCAGCAAGGGGAGCTACTACAGACCAAAACATACAGAGCATAGTGAAGAAATAAATAAAAGAGATTTGATAAACTGATGGATAAATTACACATACTAACCAAGAAGTTCTTCCCTCTCAGAAAGGAAAGGGCAGTAAAAATTTCACTCTCTGAATAAAGCTGAAAGGTGGCTTTTAATGCAGCTTGTGCTTCTGAACCCGATAATGAACTGAGAAGAAACACCTTCAGGAGCTCTAATGCATTGGCAATTGCCAAGGATCTTTTATTAATTTCAGCATTGTTGAGTCTAATGTTGTTTTCATGAACACTACAGGGAATTGCCACGTTTTTACTTGGATGCATTGAATTGGAACATGTACACAATTCCACATTCTCTGGAGCTATAGTGCTTCTGCTGGTTGGACATTGCATAACCTGATTATTTGAAGGTGAAAAGTCAATATTAAATAGTATATATTGGCTGAGGAGAAATATAAAATTACTGACCGGTCATACCTGCTCAGTTCGAATTTCCTCAGCGACATCATCATTCCTCCTTTCATTCTCTGGACTAATCCGATTGGTCTGGCCCATGTTTCCTAGTCGAATGAATTCAAGGATTTCATCAAGTGCATTTCTTATTTCCGGATCATCGAAATTATCCCAATTGAATTGCTCAGAATCTGAATCTGCAGAATTCTCATAACCAGAATTTGATAATTCTTTCGCTTTTGATCTCTTATACCGTATTGCAAGAATGTTGCAGATTCGATTCACAGCTGTTCTTATGTTTGTTTTAGCTCTCAAAGTTGACATCCTTTTACAACATGCAGCTGGTAGAGCTGGAAGATCAGAAATAGAGTTCCAAGCTACACGGGATATTTTTGCTCCACGTATTGTGCGGTATCTAGTGTATGCCATGAGCAATTTTCTGAAAATAATAAAAACAGATCAGGCCCCAGGCATCATGGAAAAATTCAAATCATTATTAAGTGTAACTGAATTCTGTTAATATATAAGAATATGGATGGTCAATCAAGGAATACCTGTCAGATTCGGATGTCCAAAAGAAAATTTTCTTTCCCATGCGTCTGGTGACCCCCTTGTCTTTATTTGTATGCAAGAAAGTACCAACAATGTTGTGTGTGGGAGTGCTGCCAGCTCGATGACGTTGTTCTGGTAGGCCAGTGGGTGATGGGGAGATTTTCTCTGTTATTTCTTCATCCAGAATAGACTTGACTAACCTCTGTGAGGATGATCCACTAGCTAAAACTTTTTGCTTAATAAACTTCATGGCAATCTCGTTAGCCGATCTTTTCCTTTTCTGAGAGGTTGATCTAGAATTAGATTTTTGTTGATGTTGTGTATCAGAAATGCCTGCCTGTCCATGAAGCTGTCTATTCTTGGAGGAAGCATAAAGCACCTACATCAGCAAAACAAATCCGTCCAGTGAGTGATTATTGAACAGCAACCATACAGATAGTATGCAAAACTAAAAATACTGCTCAAACAAAAAAGATTAAAACAACTCAGCCAAAAAATAATGAAAATGGGATGTTGTTCTTAATTACAAAAGAATGATGTAGGCAGACGTTATAAATAGCTCTTGTATTCTGTTATGGAAGTAACTTATTGTATTGCAAGGCCCATGGGGCAAATATATAGTACAAGACTTGAGGTGAAAGAAAGGAAATATAGCCTAATAAGGACTCCTAGACTAATTCTCTTTAACCCCCCCCCCCCCCCCCCTCCCCTTTCAAATGGAAAGCCTCTGCAATAGCATAGCATTTGAAGTGTAACACTAACGGGAGAAATGATAATCCAAAATCCACGACCAAGTCCCTCAGATCATCCAAATGAGAACCTTCACGCTAGCCCTGGCCCAGATGGGCTGGGGCCAGGCTTCTATCGCAGATTCTGGCACTCGGTTAAACACTCCGTCCTTCCCTTTTCTAATGATTTCACCAACCTGCAGGTCGATGTCGAACGCTTCAGCCAGGCTCACATGATCCTTCTGCCTAAGAATGATTCCGCCAGAAGTCCCGACGCTTTCCGCCTTATCTCTCTGCAAAACTGCCCCCCCTAAAGCTATTGCTAAGGCCATCACCAATAGGCTCAAACCCTTAACCGGTTTCATCTCTAGCGGAAATATCCCAGAAAACTTTATCTACGCCGCAGACATCCTTAGTGCCTGCCACATCAGAAAGGCCCCCACGATGATTTTCAAGCTCGACTTCTGAAAAGCTTTTTGACTCCATCTGCTGGGACTTCCTGCTGCTCATCCTCATGGCACGGGGTTTCCCATCTACATGGGTATCCTGGATCAGGACTCTCCTCATCTCCAGCAAAACTGCTATTCCTCTCAATGGTATCCCCGCCAACTGGATCTCTTGCAAGAACGGCCTTCGCCAGGGGGCCGCCACCCCCTACCTCTTTATCATTGTGAACGACCTGCTGCAGCGTATGATCCTGCAGGCTTTCAAACCAAATGATTTCTGCCACCTGATCTACCCTGACCGCGCTCCAACTGTTCTGCAATATGCTGATGACACTCTTATCATTGCTCAGGCCTCGGCCTCGGCCACCACGAATCTAAAATCCATCTTGGATGACTTCGCCTTGGCTACGGGCCTATCCATCAACTCCACAAAACAAATTTCCTTCCCATCCATACCGCACCGACGCTTGCTCAAAATACCGCACAAACATTTGGCCACGACCTTTCCCGCTTTCTCCAGATTTACCTGGGACTCCCCCTTGTCTCACACTCGCCTCCCCTCATATGCCTTCGAACAGCTAGTACAACGCTTTCTAAAGTACCTCGCCGGATGGGCCGCCTGCCTGCTCTCTCGGGGTGGCCGCCTAACCCTAATCTCCGCCACACTTGACGCTCTTGCCACTCACTTCATGTCTGTCTTCAAACTCCCTAAGAAAATTATCAAACGTTTAGACACGATTCGCTAGTCCTCCTTTTGGGCTGCCTCGAAAACCTGCTCGGGCACCAAGTGTCTTATCCCTTGGACAAATGTTGCCTTCTCCTAAAATTTGCCTTCAAACTTCTTAAAAAACTAGACTTACCTTGCGCTAGATGGTTCCTTCAACACTACTCGCTTAATTTTTCTCTTACACCCTGAAACCCCTCCTTCCTTTGGAAGATTGTTAAAAACCAGATCCAAAACCTTTTCTCAATTTCCTTTGTTTTAATAAACACTGGAACCTCCACCTACTTTTTGTTTGACTCTTGGCTCACCAACCCTAACCTTTTCTCCCACTCCACATACTCCTCCGTTTTAGTCTATGAGGTCGTGCATGATGGCCTACTTGCTACCCTGCGGAACTGCCTAACCCATGTTGCTTCTGCAGAGCTTGTTGTTCTTCTATCTTTGTTGCAGGATGTTGCTACCAGGGACGCTCCCATGACAGGTTCCTCACCCATGGCGTCCTGTTTTCCGCGAGGTGCGCCTACTCGCTACACTCCTCCGCCGACGAGGTCGACATCCATGACGACAGGATTTGGAGTTCCCAAAGCACCAATCAAGGTCAAGATTTTTGGCAGGCTTCTCTTTCGGGGTCGACTAAATACCAAGGCGAACCTGCAACACTAAACCATTGCTTCTGACTCTTCCTGCCCGAGGTGTGCCCACCATTTCAAGGATGCCTCTCACCTGGCCATCTTTAGAGGGGAGGCGGCGGCGGGTGTCGATCTGGAGGTGGCGACCTTGAGGAGGAAGACCTACAGGTGGCTGTCTATATTGGCCGAACAAGGACGAATCGACCAAATCGATCCAATCGGGAATAGATGGATGTGGACCTTCGTGCCTTCCTGGGAGAAGGGAATGAGGCAACGACAGGGATATAATCTGGAGGTTACTACGAGCTATCGCTCGGATAGGGACCAAAAAAAGGTAGATCGAGATTGGATGAGCATGAGTTGCGCTTGTGAAAGAGAAACTTATGGCTCTAATACCAAGTTACAGAAGCAACTTATTGTATTGTAAGGCCTATGGGGCAAATACATAGTATGAAAGACTTGAGGTATAAGAAAGGAAAAGGACTACTAGAACAATACTAATACGCCTTAACATATTCATATGAGGGCTCTGAGGCCGTATTAGTGTGGCAGAACAATAAGGGTAAGCCTGGAAACGTAAAGTGACAATTCAATATCCCAACAGTAATCATAATGCGGTGATGTACATAGGTGGATCGCCAGATGGGATTCACACAAGGCGGTTTACCCAGGTTCGGACCCTCATGGTGGAGGTAACACCCTACTCCTGCTTTCGTGTATAGTATATGACCAGCCTCATATGAGAGCTTGGATTTGAGTATAATAGTGAGATCGCAAGGATCGTGTAGGTAAGATAGAGTCATTGAAAGACCATAGCCATGCCTTACATATGGGGATAGGGCTAGGGTTCCTGGTTGGTTACGATCTAGCAGGATACTACTAGAACTCTGGGACGATAGTCTTTTCGTCAAGTTGGTGATACACCCCTAGTGTACGTCGTCCGCTGGGTGGGCCGAGTCCCGGCCTGCTCGTACACCCAAGGCCATGGCACCACCAGCAACCCCCGAATCCGAACTGAGCGCGCCTTCTTGGATTACATAGTGAGGTCTTGATGGACTCCTGGAACTGCTGGAAAAAAATTAGACCTAGTAGCATTCACCTGAAGGGAAGGAACAATGGGATCAGTTGGGTGTGGGCACCCAAAGGTGGGGCCAGCAACGTGCACGTACGACATGCTCGGCAGCCAAATCCTTTGCCTTGTCGTAGTTGTACCAAGGGCCGGCCCATAATGAGCCGACCGCTCTATGCAACAAAGAGCGCCCGGCCTGGTCAAGCTTGGCCAAGGCCACACAGGAAGAGTGAAGCGCCGCAAATCCTTAATGAGGCCATCACTGATGTCATGATTGGCCGGGGTCAGGTCCAGTTCAACTGTCGCCGAGGAAAAGATGGCTGAATCCATAGGCTCGGGTCATCATAGCTCAAAAGGGGACGCAAAGTGGCACGAGCCCCGGGTAGCCCATGTTCCATCACCTGGCACATTAAATGCGCGTAGACGACACAATGGGTGTATGGAGAAGAAGCAGGAAACAAAGAAGAAAAGGAGGCTTGCACTGTTGTTGTTGGCTATTGCTTTGGTGTCAGCTGTTGCATTCGTTGTTGTTGCTACTGATTGGAGAGGGGAAATTGGAGCAGGTGGTGCAGCTAGGAGCAAAAGAGGTCTAGGCTATCATGGGAAGCGAGGGCGCAGCTGCTGCGTCAAGGCGCGTGAAGGCAACTGCGGGTTGTGGTCGCATCGAGGGGGAGTCAGTGCAGCTGGGAGAAGACCATGACCTGAAGAGGACGCATGTGCCGGGCGATTATGAGATGCGCGAGGTAGAGGATACGACGACGAATGGCATTGGTTTGCTATGCACATGTGCAGCAAGTATGTCGCACCAAGCGTGTGCTTTGTTGCTTTCCCTTGGCGAAGTGATCCAAGTAGAGGATACCAGTGAGAACGAATAGCATGATAGCGAGGAGGGTACTAGTCTTTGAAAGTTGGCTCATTTTATCTATACAAATGAGGACAACACTGAAAAGGCCAAAAGGAATCACAGCGAAAAACTTCAGATAAGTTGTTTTACCAGCAACTTGGCTCTCCTCTCACGACTGCGTCGCCCCCCCCCCCCCCCCGGGGCAACCGGCCGCGCGACCTCTCTCATCCTTCCAGGCCCTCCCTCCCTCCCTCCTTCCTTCCCGCCGCCGTCGCCGGCGCCCGCGGCCGGCTTGGCCCCGAGGCTGCTGGTGGCGGCGGCCTCCCTGCCCTTCCCCTCCCGGTCGCTCTTCATAGCGGGCGGAGCTGCACCGGGGGGTGCACTTAGGCGACGGCGGTCTGGCGTGGTGGCGGGGTTCTGTGGCGCGACACAAGCGAGCAGCTGGGTGGCGGCGCCGCCGTTGGTGGCGAGGCGGCGCGGTGGCGTGATCTGGCGTCGCCCGCTCAGCCCAGATCTGGGCCCTTCGGGCCCCATCTGGGCCTGGGCGGGCCGGCAGGGATGGTCTCCGGCATGGCTCCCGAGAGGCTGGGGAGACACGACGAGCGGCTGGGTGCTGGCGACGCCGACGCCGGCCTGCTGCATCATGGCCGGCAGGGCTTAACGGGTCCGCTTCGGGCTTGGCTGGGCCAGGGGTGGCCCGGCATCCCCCGCTGCCGCGTCCGGACGGCGACCGCAACGGTGCTGGAGGCACGGGCCTCCCGCACGATGGCGGTGGAGGTGGTTCCCTCCCGCTCGGCTTCGGGGTTGCTGCTCCCGTCGTGGTGCACGTCTCTCCGGTCCTCTTTGCCTCGTGGTGGTGTTCGTAGTGAGGCGGCGTGGGTGGCGGCGCAACTGCGTTGGTGCATGGTGGTGGGCGGCGGTTTGGCGGGTAGGCTTCGTCCGGCTGGGCGGTTGGGTTTGGAGTGCGGGAGAAATCCCTGCCGGCTTCGGCCTCGATGTGGTGACACCTGCGGGTGCCACCATTCCTTCCTGGAGGGTGTTAGTGGTATCCATCCCACACCTCCCTCTGCGTGCCGGGGGAAACCCTAGGACTCGTCCGAGCAGCAGCGTCGTCGGCGTCGCACCCCTTCTTGGAGGTGCTGCTTGGTGCGCGGCGGTTCGGAGCCTCGGCCGGTGGTGGTTTGTATCTGGTGGGCGCCGCGGTGGCGGGTCATCCGTGCTTTGCCGAGCTGCCTGGTTGGCATTTGTTTCTTCTTCTTTTTCTTTTGGCTTGTTGTGCTGCTTGCCACAGCGATCTTTGTACTCGGTGTTGGTTGCTTTGGAATACAAAGCGGGGGGGACCCTTTTTCGGTAAAGGCCAAAATTGCTGCTCACAAAACTGATTCGGAGTGGGTTCTAGACTCTGGTGCTTCTAAACATGTTGCAAGTGACTTCAGGGAATCTGAGTCATATGATCAGCTCACTCCCTCTCAAAGTAACACTATGTACTGCTGACGGGACATGGTAGCCTATTAAGGGTATTTTGGGGCAATTCAATGTACACTTACTATTAAGTTATCTACAATCCTACATGTGCAAGCTTTCCCGGTCAATCTGTTGTTTATGAGTGCTTTGATTGACCAGGTGTGTTGCAGGGCAGTTGACAAAGGAATGTGCTTGATTGAGGACAGGCCGACTGGAGGAGGATTGGGACTGGAATAAGGCGTAGGGGACTCTGGTGCATGGAACGTGATGGGCTTGGTCAGATGGGCAGCCCAATGTTTGCGGCAATTGTGTAAGAAAGAGAGTGGCGATGAAACATCACTTCGGGATGGGTGTATAAGTTGTTTCCTGATGTAATGCATGGAGTAGATAAGAACAAGCTGAAATGTGATGGGTGTGAGTTTGTGAAACACACGAGGACATCTTATGTGAGTAAGGGACTTAGAAGTATATCCCCATTCATGCTTGTTCACTCGGATGTGTGGACAAGTCCTGTGGTGTCGGTTAGTGGTGGAAAGTATTTTGTAACCTTTATTACTGCCAAGCACGTATGACATGGATCTATTTGATGTGTCACAAGGATGAAACTTTCCAATGTTTCAAGACTTTCCATGGTTATGTCAAAAATCACTTGAATGTTCAGGTACAAGTGATAAGAAGTGACAATGGTACTGAGTATGTGAACAAAGTGTTTGGGCTTTCTTATCAAAGCAAGGGATTTTGCACCAAACCTCATGTTCGAACACTCCTCAAAATGGAGTGGTAGAAAGGAAGAATCGATATATTCTGGAGGTTGCTGGATCATTGATGTTTACTATGAATGTGCTGGAATTCTTGTGGAGTGAAGTTGTGATGACTGACATACCTGATCAGTCGCAGAATACTGGGTATGAAGTCACCTTTTGAGTTACTTTTGGGAAAGAATGATTTTGTCAGGGATCACAAGCCAACTGCTAAAGGTGTATTCGCAGAGGCGAGGTGATTCACAAGCCAACTGCTAAAGGTGTATTGAGGCGAGGTGATAGTGTTGCATGTCAGGGGGAGCAACTAGATCAGCCACAGAAAGAACAACAATAGGGCAGTGCTCATGTGATTTCAATCCCCTCTGATGGGATCAGGCTGAACTCGCTACAGAACAGTTAATAGATGAGAAAATTGCTTTGAGGAGAATTACTCGAACAACAGCAGGGATACCAGAGAAACGGTATGGGTTCGATGCAAATGATATTGGAAATTATGTCTCCTATGAAGCATTATCTCCTACCTACAAAGCATTTGTTGATTCGCTTCAACTGGTGTCTCCTCCAACTGATCGGAAGGCAGCAAAAGCGGATCCAAAGTGGCGAGCATCTATGATAGAGGAGCTGGAAGCATTGAGTAAGAACAAGATATGGGTACTAACATCTCTTCCAACGGGAAAGAAGACAGTCAGTTGCAAGTGGGTATACACTATGAAGGCGGAATGCAGAAGGAAAGATTGGAAGGTACAAAGCAAGGCTCGTGGCGAGGGGGTAGAGCATGACCTACGGCATTGACTATGATAAGACTTGCTCCAGTAACTATGATCTCCTGAGCAGCAAATTTCGGGTGGTCTTTACATCAACTTGATGTGAAGAATGCTTTCTTGCATGGGGCCTGCAGGAGGAGGTCAACATGAAGATCCCACCTAGCTTCTCTACTTCACAGAGTGCTGACAAGGTATGCAGGTTAAAGAAAGCTCTTTATATAGGTTTAAAAAAAGCTATTTATAGTCTGAAACAGTCTCCAAGAGCATGCTTCGACGAGTTCAAACATGTTGTATGTAATATGGGTATGGGCACTGTAATGGTGATCATACACTGTTCTACAGACATGAAAAGGGGAAAAACACTATACTTCATGTATATGTGAATGATATTATTATCATAGGGCAAAGAGGTGGCGGCTGGAAGAGTCTTTGGGTAAGGCCTTTAAAGTGAAAGATCTTGGCCGACTCAAATACTTCTTGGGGAAAGAGGTGGCCAGGTCTGAGGGATTGCGCTATCTCAAATGAAATATACTTTAGATCTCCTAAGCGATGTAGGAATGATAGGATGTCGGGCAGCATCAACTCCAATTGATCAAAACCACAAAGTGACAACTCACTCAGGAGAGCCAGTGAATAAGGAGAGATATCACAGATTAGTTGGGAAATTGTTGTACTTACATCATCCACACCCTAACATTGCCTTTGCAGTAAGTGTGCTAAGCAGATATATGTAAGGGGGTATATGCATGAACCTAAGAGTGGTCATACAGAATTCGGAGGTGCTTGAACGGAACTCCGAGAAGGGACTATTATTTTTTGAGTAACACATGCATCTCGTGGTTGATGGATATTGTGATGCGGATCAACTTCGGGATTTTGTGCCTTTGTTGGTGGGAACTTAGTATCATGCAGACGTAAGAATCCGATTGTTGTGTCTAGGTCGACTGCCGAGGCCAAATATAGAGCTATGGCTCAATGGCTAAGTGAGATGTTGTGGACCACAAATTTATTAAAAGAATTGAAGATATTGAAGACTAATTGTATGAATGTGCGGTATGATAACCAATCAGCAATCAACATATCACACAATCCAATGCAGCATGATAGAATCAAACTTGACGCTGGGATCATCCAGATTGAGCATGTGAATTCCCGGTAGCAGATTGCAGACTGCTTGACTAAAGGATTGGGAACTAAAAAATGCAATCTGGCGTGTGACAAGATGGGAATGATAGATATCTATCACCCCTCTAAAGGGAAGTGTTAGATGAGGGGCCAATGTATTGCTAAAGTGGCCCAAGCCCATTGTGACTGACCTAATAGAAGAGGAGGACGGGGCAGTGGCAAGGAGCTCGACCAGAAGGGAGAGAGAGCCTCTCCCGCACTGAACAGCCACCTGACCTGTCGACAAGGTACGCCCCTCCTGTGCTCAACACATAACGATGACACTGGGAACATACTTGAGGCTCACTGCTGAAACATTAAGCATTCCCATATTTTGGGTTGAGGTTTTATTGATTCTTTAGCAGATTTCTGTTTACCCTTTTCTTAATATACTTTGCATGTGTCTTTGTTAATTTTTTATTTGATAGGTCAAGAAAAAACATTAGTACAGAAGTTGAATAGACATGGTAAAAAAAAGAGTAATCCAAATGGAATACGAATCTCCAAATGGAATACGAATCTCCAAATGGAAATGGGCGACCTTCAAACACATACCTGCTGCACAGAGAGATTCAAATCCTTTGCAATTATACAGCAAACTTTGTGAGGAAGTATCCCCTTCTCGTTTTCATTCATGAGACGAGTTTGTAATTCCAGACGTTGTTTGGTAGTCATTACTCTTACTGAACTCCATGACCGTACATGAGAAACCTACAGGGACAGTATCATATAAGAACTTCCACAGATGAAAATCGCAAGTTCACAGCTCAGGCCTGACAGATCTCAATAATCTTGCAAAATAGCCAATGCCAACCAATATTGCTCACAGTGGGTATAATTGTTGAGCGCATAAAAAATAGTAGGATTAACTACTGGAAAAAAGTTCAACAAACAATAACATGCTTGCAGCTGAAAATATATGTACTTAAAAGATACTACAAACAATAAATAGTGAATACCAGCAGTAGTCACGAATGGTATTCAAGATACATGCAACTAGCCAACTAAGATTGCAATGGCTATATTGAGCAGCAGCACTGCAGCAGACAATCATGAGTAAAACTGAAATAGTGAATACCAGCAGTAGTCACATATGGTATTGAAGTCATAGAGAGATGGCAATAGTCGAATACCACAATTATGAAATGATAAGGATGCAAGCCAGCTCGGCCCATCCAAATACAGCATGCACATTTTACCAGAGAGGATCTTATGTGATGGAATAGTTTATGACAAGAGAATGAAATGAAGGTTAGCGTAAAAAAAAACACTGGCCAGTTTAGCCAATAAAAAAACAGAGAATAATCATATACTCCCTCTGTTCCTAAATATAAGACCTTTTAGAGATTTCACTATGGACTACATACGGATGTATATAGACAAACTTTAGAGTGTAGATTCACTCATTTTGCTCCGTATGTAGTCTATAGTGGAATCTCTAAAAGGTCATATATTTAAGAACGGAGGGAGTAGTACACAATTATGAAAACGCAAAACTACATGTCTATAAATGCATAGCCGCAAAAGATCTTCAGGAGTAAGGGGTGAGCGTAGAACACACTACCTCAGGTACACAATTACCAGGGAAGGAACTTGGCTCAGCTGAACCAGCTGTTAGATAACAGTACTTTAATGTTTCCCAGTAAGCATCGACAGATTCCTGCTTTGAGAGCACAAAATCATGCCGAAATTTTGGACGATGGTTCATACTGACGTGTGATGACTGAACAATGCTTGGTGTTGGTTCTTCAATGTAAGGCCTGAGCTCCAGCGAATATGTAGGGATATCCCCTGATCGCACATCAGAATCCTCTACATGATTGCTTACAAGTTCAATCAACTAGCAAACACAAATAAACAAATGGTCACTATTGCGCTCGCCAGTCCAGATATCATGCAAGCTGACTTGCATTAAACATGAAGAGGAATTGCTATAACAAAAGAAACATCAGCCAAATGTCAACCCAATAAACCCAGCTTTGTGATGTTAGTTTTAAGAACACACTTAAAATTTGAGATTCTCGCAATACTAATTGAAAATAGAAAAGGCAAATATTACCTTGAGCCTATTTAAAATAGTTATTAAGCGTGAGAGGCGGCCCTTGGCATGAGTGCCCATGAGCTGACTGTATACGCCGATAGGAATCTCTGAAAGTGTTTTTCCACAACACTTAGTTACAGTGCTGCTGTCAATCTTTGCTGATCCCACAACTTGTAGAAAGAGTTCAAGAGGCATTTCTTTTATAGCTGCTGTGATTGAAAACTGACATGATTGATTAAGGTTCTTGTCATGCCCTTCTTTGGCACAATCAAGATTTGGCAAACCACTAACATATTCCCATAGAAATTTATGTAATAGCTTTGCCCGAATCATCTTTGCACCTATGAATCCATTGGCATGAATAGCTTCTGATATTGGTATTTTTTTAACTTTGGCTCTGCGTTGAACCTTCAATCCATGTATGGCAAGTGTATGCTTTTGCTTCAATTTAGCAGCTGCACCTGAACGCCTTTGAGAATCAAAATTCCTTAGTCTGTTCCTAATTTGATCCATGAGTTCCGGTCACATGACCTTGACAGAAGGATTCAGTATCACATCAATGGAACGACTGCCAGTGTAGTCTGTAACAAGAGGGGCATTAACTTTGATACGCTTTAGCTGAAGCTTATTCAAAGTGCGAATCAATGTCTTCCTGTCCATTATTTTTCCACTTTCCTTTTTCTCTAACCATTTACGTAACTCCACCATCAGTACAAAATTCTTTTTCTGCACAGAGAAACAGGAAGGTGCTACATAAGATGCGGACAGATATGCAAAGGGTGTACATACACAGGGAATGAATATGATACGCGCACACGCACAGATTGCTTCTCGCAATTCTGATTATAATAAAACTACAGATTATTCTCTTGCATCTGCACCAGTATGATAGGCTGTGCGTACCTCTATGTATCCTTCATTGGAGCAATAAAATTAAACAAAACTGTTAATCCAGTTTCACTCAAATGAAGAACATGAAACAGAGAACTAAACATCACTGCAACAAAGCTGTCACACTCAAGAAAATTGGAGTGTACTGTAAGGAAACATGCCTGGGGAATATAGAACCTACAATCTGGTCATAGAACCTACAATCTGGTCCTGCAGACCATTTTTAACCTAAAAAAAGATGAAAAAATAATAGTGTGTAACTGACCCTTAAATAAGTTATTTTGGATTATTAAAATCCCCAGAAATCATGTTATCATGTATAAATATCACATATAACTCTATTTTCATCATTGTATTGCAGATTCCTTGTGTCTGTCATCAAATCTTGACATATTAGCAGCCATAAAACTGGCCCAACCATGACACATGGACATACTAGGGGCATTGCCAACACCAACAGTAAAACAGTGAAGAGGGAGGCTATAGATGACGAAAGCAGAGATGACAGAACAAGACACCTGGCGCATCCCATGTGTTCATGGCTGCAGACGTGCCACAGTTTCATGAGACTCACAACCCATAGCAAGATGAGAAAAACTAACAGTATTTGTATAGGAAATAACTTATAGGGATGTCAAATGACCCATAAAAAGTTTGTCTAACAGATTTATGTTTCAAATGATTGGTGCTGAAAGTGAATAAGCGACCGGAGTCCTGTATAGAGAGTACAAATTGCACAAAGTAACACTTACAAAGTATGTAAAGTGCTCCTATAAAGTGGAGGAATTTCTAGACAGCCTTACCCTTGCATAACAATTCTGCAAGGAGGCTGGTTCGAACCAAGGACCTCCAGGCCACAAGTGGAGAGACTCTACCACTGCGCCAGGCCCGCCCTTCAGGAAAGCGCAAATATCACCGACATTTATATAAGTGCATCAAACGCATGCATGGACAATGCAATTAGAAGTATCCGTAACAGGCACAGGCAAATCCATGATCCTATAAAGTTTATCAACCAATAGCAAACTTTCGAGTAAATATCATAAGACAAATCAAGCTCATAGAAAGTCAAGGACATATAGAAAAAGAACGATTCACAACAGATCAGTAACGATGGCAGATGGTTCATACAAAAAGATTAATTAACAAATACTCAGCAGCCAACCTTTAATATGTGAAGAATCCTTTTCTGTCTCCCATCATCAGAAGTTGACAAGGGCCAGCGACGCCTCTTGCTCTGAAAGGCAACTTCATGTAGAAGAAAAATAAAAATAGGATCACTTCAACTAAGCATAGCAGTACTCTTTTTCTTTGTAAGCAAATACAGTACTGGATAGCCCTACTCTGCTACGTATACATTTATTATATAAAGAAAGGAATAAACAGCCTGTGCAAGGGGAAAAAGGATAAAAAACAAAAGAAACAAAAGTTTATAAGTCTCTGCAACTAAACCTATATTTTCATTCCCAATAACTGTGTTGGTGAAAAAACTAAAGAGTCTAAATACGTAAAAGAAGTCACGTAAATTCACAATTGAAATTACTTTTGTTCATAACAACAACAACTAAGCCTTTAGTCCCAAACAAATTGGGGTAGGCTAGAGCTGAAACACATAAGATCTCGAAACGAACTCATGGTTCTGGCACATGGATAGCTAACTTGCACGCACCCCTGTTCATGGCTAGCTTTGGCCTCTCTTTACGGACTCCTCTCATGTCCAGTTTGGTCTACCCTGACCTCTCTTGATATTATCAGCATGCTTTAGCCGACCGTTCATACGATCATTGCATCAAATTATTGAAGAAATTATAAGAGTTAACTGCTAAAGTTACAGTTTCATAGACTCTGCAAGTCAAACCACGCATTGCCGGAACCAATAAAGGAACGACATACAGATAAATAAAACTTCAGAGATAAATCAAAACAAGTAAACAAAATGAAGCAGAGCAGTATGTTGAACAATAATAATTGGAAGAAATATTACATCTGACATGCCTATAAAAGACTTGTTTTTAGCTATCATCTGCCGTGCGCCCCCTCAACAGAATGTGCAGGGTTTCAAAATAGATCATACTACCTGATTGCATGGTTGAATTATGAAGCCATTTGGTTCTATGGGTGCTCAAAAGTCAAGGCCAAATTAAGTCAAGTTTCAGGCAGCACAAATACCACAAGCTTTTACAGCAGCATGGCAATTCCCAAAGAGGTATTGAGCACAGCTTTTACAGAAAAGTATAGGAATTCACAGGAATTAAGATTGCCGTACCTTGTTCAACTTGAGAAACTCCAACAGAAGCTTCATGGTTATTCGGGAGATGATGTACAAGTACGACTGCTTTTTCACAACAATCTTCTTCAAACAAGAGTTTGTCATCAACAAATGAATCACCCTGTGGGCTAAGAGAATCTGATTCTTTAGATGGAATAGAAAGCCACAAATCGGGGCGATGATCATGATCATCTAGCGCATCACAATTCTGCAAAGCAGCATTTGCTTTGTGCAGTGAGAAGTTTTCTGAAGTCCAAAATCGGTATTGTGTTGTTTTATCTATGACTTCACCCTGCGAAGCCAAATTGAATTTTTTAACCATTGAAGACACTCGTCTACCAAGCTCTTTTGGATTGCTGTGCTTGCCCCCAAGACGTCTGCCAAGCTGGTTGGAAGTGTAATGAGAACATGAGTTACTAATTTCAACAAATAAAGAAAACTAACAACATGAGATAAACAATATTCCTTATTACACTAGCAACTTGTGCATGGTTTGCGAGTTGCAATGGATCTTAAATAAATACACTGTAAGTCACAGAAGCTCAAATAAAAAATAATTCTCCTCAGGTTGAAAAAAAGGATGCATAGTACAGAAAACATAAATCAAATTTATATAATAACTATCTTCATGCCAGAGAATTTTGTTCCATTTTTTTTACAGATTAGAGTCAAGAATGGTAATGCAATCGCAAGAATTTCATGTCTTTATCTTATTTAAGTTGACCAGTCAATAAATTCAAACGTATTAATGCCATTGAAGCTAAAAAAAAGTAATTGTGATGCTAGAAATGAGCCAGGTACAGCCCAGAAGGAAGGATGGGATGCAAATATGCCAGTGAGACACCTGCTTACATGAAACGATATCAAAAATTCTGCCAGAAACGATTCAGACTAGAAAATTAGTTTTTCTTTCTTTTGAGTCTTTACCTCTGTGTTTCAGACACAAAACACACTTGCACACTATACAACCCACGTGTCTCAAAAGGCCGATGGCCACAGCAGTGTCATTGTGGCTCATACATAGTAAGGCTTGAGAACTATTTCTGGAATTTAAACCCTGGTGAGATGCCCAAGTCATCCCTGGCGATGGTGTTGGTGTTTGTGTTGGTGCTGGTGTGCTGTATGCTGAGCTTTTGTGGATGGAAACATGTACACAAGTGTGTCACTTCTAGAATGTTTAAAAACAATTACATCATAAACAACTGCACATGTGTATATGTAAAAACTACGCGGCTGTGTTGCATGAAGATAGTTATTGTATAAAGCAGGTGCAGAGAGCCAGAGACAAGGACACTAATGGTGCATCGACAAGGGAGTTGTGTTAGATAGGACAAGGAAGACGAGGGAGCCCTGGTGTGCTGTGGCCATCGTTAAGCCCCCAACCCTTGAAGAACAACCGCTGTGACACTATGGAGAGGAACTTGCGCTTGGATTGCTGCATGCCATGGTGAGGTCCTACTCCGACTCCAGGTACCAGTTCACGGAGTTGCCTTGGCAGCCCCTGCTCTGGCACAAGATCTGCCTGCTCCGCTCTGCTCCAGGCTAAGTAGAGCAAGCAGATGAGTTCGATGGGGTTGACTACTTCTTCATGACTATTGATGGCAATTCGTTAGCAACGATAGGCCAATAAGGAAATACTGTGGAACCTGCCTAACTTAATTACCTTACAGGCAGGTTGGTTTTTTTTATAAAAACCAGTAGAAACCATGGACAAACAGGGCTAACCTACACTACAAAGATACACAACCGTGGCAGTCCACATGACGCCTTAACCACTATGCACAATTGATGTTGCACCCTCAACCTACCGCCACACCCAGTCGTCGCTGCTGCTATAGTGTGAGACTGATCACAGCCACTGAACCTGTAGAAAAGGACCTCACATGGCAACAAGGACGACCTATGATCCGGTGGTGGCAGCTAGGACTGACAAACCACTATTTGTGCAAGGGAGATAGAAGTTGGTAAGTGTTTATTTATTTCTTCGGAAGGTATTATTTTCAGTTTTGTCGGATAGTTTTATGGAGATAAAATGGAGAGGATTAAGATTACTGCTGTCCTGCAGGTTGCTAAATTAAATAACCAGCTGCGGAAAAACCTATATCTTTTAAAACAAGTATAATATTTTCTAGCTGGTTGCAAACAGCTACGATAAGGTGAAGAATATGCATAACTGAAGTGAAGCTCTGAAAACAAGAAACATGAAGGCGCTCTTGATATTATGACTTAAGTTAGCATGCCATTTCAAAAAGAACATTACACACCACAATTGCCCTGCTGAAAGTTTCAGAGAGGTACCTCAACAAGAGTTGCACCTTTTGGCCCTTGGGCATGGATCATATCGTATATGCAGTTGTCTAATGGAAGCTCCATAAGTTGATCCGTTGCAAGGCATTTCATGCCAAGTTTGTAGTTTAAGGCTGTACTTTTTGGCTTAAACTCATCTGGACTAAATTTCTTCAGAAGGCGCAAGCAGCCAACAACCTGGAAAAAGGAATGATTTACACAGCTTGTAGGTTGCACAAAGAATGCAACTGCGTAAATGATTGAAGCTCAAACGGTGCACTGCAGACTGAATTAATGGTGTCACTACATGCCCGACAGATTTTGTTAGCCCTTTCATAGCAGTTTCAAAAGAAGCTATTGCATACGTAGTTGCAGTCCCCAAATAGGTCAGATTATTGAATGGAACTGCTACAATCCTTGAGATAACGTGTGGGCATACTACCCATGGTTTCTCTTTTTTACTTCAATGCGAGTAATTTGTCAATTTATGCTTTTCTATCGCATGGAAATCTCTAGTCTGGCCTTTCCCGTCTTTACATTAGACTGTTTTATCTGGACTCTCGGGTCTCAGTTCTGTCAACTTACACTCTGCTTCAGATTAGTATAGTGGAAAACAGAACTGTGGCCATATCATCTTTGTGAAAAAGAAAATCACCAGCGTACTGAATCATCATTATGGTACAGTAAATCAGTAACTGGCGTTTATAAAAAAAACTAGACCAACAGGGGAGGAGCCCTGCAGATTTTTAATTACAAAAGAAAAGTGTGACACCCGCGTTCGAACCCACGAATTAAATCTCGCTCACAGGGTTCAAACCTGTGCCAGCTGGGATGCACAGTTGCGCTCCAACCACTGGGCTCTTAGCCCATCCACAGTAACTAGCATTTATGAAGGATAAAAAAATTAAATTCCTGAATTATTTTTATTAATAAAGGTTATTATGTCAATTTCTTGAATTTCCATCCTCAACAAGAAGCACCATGAACCAGAAGAATTAAGCCGAAAACCGTTAGGAAATGGTATGAGATAATAACACCAAATGATCAGAGAACAAAGGGGCAAGGTCAAACATCACCTTATCGTCAACTTTGGCACTGATTTTTTCAACAAGCTGTGCATCTAAAAGCCTACACAGTACCTAAGAAAAGGTTGTCTCAGTAGAATCCAGGAGTACAGAGAACATATGCAACAAGTGATTCCACGAATACCTACATTTCTCCATGCCCTGTGCCCACGTGGCTTGCTGTAACCAAGATCCTTTTTTATATCTGAAATAGCAAGAACCTATACATGTATAGAAAATAGTTGCACAAAGTTAGACAACTGAAAGAAAGTAACACACAAGCAAAAGGAAGAGAACAGCCGACCTTTCCACTGGCTTCTTCAAGTTTGTCACATATGGCTTAATGGCTGGAAGATGATCGTGAATAGAAACATGGCTCTTGTGGTCTACACCGAGGGTCTCATCTTCTTGTAAAGCGTCTACGTTTGTAATCTCTGTTCTTTGATGCGAGTTCATATTCAATCCTTTGGCATATCTTGAGAGATACAGTAAGTTGGTACTGCCGACAAGACTTTTCCCTGAATCATCTTCGCTCTCACCCCCAATGCCATTAGACTTTACGATCGCTTGTTTTCCAGCAATTAACCCCTGCGACTGAAGGGTCTTGACAACGAAGTAGAACTTGTTTGGTTCTATGTGGAACCTCTTCGACAGAGTCCTTTGTGCGACACCAGAAGTCCTATGACAAATACAAGTTATTAACTACGCACAGCATTATCAAAGGCATTACTGTATTTTTTTTACCAATGCACATATGTATTTTTGAATAAAAAGGTACACGATATGGCCGATGCCGCAAGAAAGGGATAACAGGTAGCAATTCCCTTCCAAAAGTTGATTATTATAGTACTAGTGTGCACAAAAATGGAATGAACATAGGCAGGGTGTGAGTAAACACACTTTGACATGCCATATTGATCCCCACATGGCCTGCACATGGTGTGAGTAGGGCTTAAGCTTCCTAAACCAGTAGGAATGAGTCAATGTGGGCCTGAAACATCAAGCTCAACTTCTCCTTTGAGTAAATTACAAGAGAACCATGTGGCATGTATAATTACTTAATTAACTAACTGAGTCAATCAATATAGTATAGTAGTACAAGATTTCCAAATTCCCACCTGCTTGCTGCGACATGCTCCAGCGTCTTCCTCTGGTTGTCGCTGAGCTTGGAACTGGAGCACCGGTGGTCGTAGATCCCGAGGAAGTTGTCCCCCAAAGCCGGGCTGGCGACCAGCCGGGCGCCGCGCCGCTCGGCCGCCTCCACGTCCTTCTCCGGGGAGGGGACGAGCGCCCCCTCCTCGCCCTCCATGAGGCTGATGACGGGGAGCGCGACGAGGCGGGCGAAGAGGACGCGCCTGACGGGCAGGCCGGGCGGGAGGCCGGCCGCCCGGAACGCGCCGGAGAGCGCGGCCCAGAGGTCGGCCACCGGGAGGCCCAGGGAGAGGCGGGCGCAGACCTCCTCCACCGCCGCCGAGACGAGCGCATCCATTGCCCGCGAATCGAACGCAGAGCGGAACGGGGCCCTTAGTCGTCGGCGACGGGCGGACTAGCAGCCGGAGAGGGGGAAGGGTAGAGACTGCATTGCCTGGCGGGAGAAGGAACCGGAGTGCGCGGCCGGCGGTGGACGTGGCGACTGGCGGCGGCGGTGGCTTGCCCTTGTGAGGTTTTTTTTTTCTCCTTATTTTTGGATGAGACGGGGGTGTTGTGTTTGGTTGCTTCTTTTTTTAGGGTATTATTCCCGGCCAGACTAGGATTTGGCCCGGCCCGGCGTAGCTGAAGACATTGTTGGTTTGTTGCATCCGGAGACATTTTGGTTTGTTGCAGACGTCACTCCTACCTTTGCAGGTTGCGACAGTTGGTGCACTGCATGTACAGTGCGTCATTTATCGCAACATGAGTTTTCTTTAGATTTTTTATTTAGAAGTTTTATCTTTTTAAACCATGCGTTCAAACCAGGAATCATTTTCCGCATTGGATTCTTGTGTTGAGATCTTCGAAACTAGATCTCATATTAATAGGTTTTAATAAAAATAAAAAACAGAGAGATAATAAAATGAGTCGGAAGCATGGTTTTATTTCCTTAACACATGTCTACTTTTTTAGTATATAATATACATTTGTAGTTTACATGTGAAACATTTTATTTGATACACATTGAATTTCTTTAAACACATGATGTATATATTTATTTTAATACATGGTCTGAACACTTTTTCGAATTTATAGTCAAAAAAATTAAATGCACATTGAAGAATTTTTTAATGCCAATAATGTTCTCTCTAAAATTTTGTGACATTTTTTTAACATTGTATAAATGCACTTTTAAAAATTCCATGTACTCCCTCAATCCCATAATATAAGAGCGTTTCTGAGCTACATTAGTGTCAAAAACGTTCTTATATTATGGGACAGAGGGAGTACATTTTTTGGAAACATGTGAATATTTCTTTAAATGTGACATGCATTTTTTATTGGCAATAAAAAAATTAACCTACACGTATATTTTTATAACATTGTATAAAATAAAATTGTGTACACTTTGAACATTTTTTTCAAATGCATGACTAACAAGTTCTTTTAAACATATGTTTTGATGTCAGCTTTTTTCCATACACATTCTGCATTTGCGCATATACACAAGGAACATTTTTTTTATATACAAGTTTACAATATTTCAAATTTATGATTAATATTTTTGAAAGCTTATACTTTTTCGTACACATTTTCTAATTTTTATACATTGTGTGCAATTTTATACACACAGTTAACCTTTTCAAATACATGGTTACTTAAAACATATAGTTTTTGATATCTACTTTTTCCATACACATTGTACTTTCTATATACATCAAAAACTTTTTTTCACATACACGTTTAACATTTTCCAAATACATGATTAATATTCTTTTCATATAGTTTTGATGTCTACTTTTTTTACATACACATTGTACATTTTTCATATACATTAGAAACATTTAACATTTTTCAAGTACACGATTGACATTTCTCAAATTTGTATGCACAGTGATGTTTGTAATAGAGATCTTTGGGATATTTCAAAAGACAAGCAAAAGTTAAAAAAAAGAACAAAAAATGAAAGCAAAATGTAACAAGAAGGATGAAAAAAAGAGGGTTGAAGGCAAGTGTCTCCAAGACGGTGCCCTTCTCGGGTCGGATCGAGTCCCGCCATATACTTGCCACCTCCTTTAGGCATTATAAGGGTGGATGGTGCGTCGACAAAAGAAGCTCGATGGAAGTTGCAGTTCTTCGAAGGTGACCGGCGTCGGTTGAGACGCGGCGAGGTTTTTCTATTTTCGACAGTCTCTTTTGTGTAGTACTCCCTCCGTTCTTTTATCTAAGGTGTATTATTTTCAGCACAGGGACCAAGGCATGAAATTATAGACGTGTTAGGAGAAAATTACCCTTGGCAAATTTATTGGTTAGTGGCAAGTGGATCATTTAGTCCAGGAAAGTAAAAAAAAGATACATGCAATCGACATAGAGATAGTTTCCTTCTTTTGCTACAAAGAGAGATATAGACAATCAGGAGAGAGATACTTTCCATTTTTTAGAGGGCTAACAAGGGAATTATGAGGAACGAGGAGAAATGCACCTTACATTCTGAATTTTTATGAAAAAACAAATACACCTTATATAAAGGAATGGAGAGAGTAGTTGTTTTGTCGTGGATGGTTGTGTTTAGACTAGCCGGGTGTGAAGTTCGTGTTACGCTCGTTGTTCGCAGCGAGTTGTAGCCGTCTTTGTACTTGAAATTCTCTCTTCTATAAAGGCTATGGTATACAATTTGCGTACTCTAAAAAAAATTGTAGCAAGGAATGAGCACGCACATCATACGTTGGAGACAACGCTCGTCTCGTCTTGTGCTAGATTAAACATATTGCACAGCGGTGTGCGTGCTCTAGTTTTGGACTACCTGCGTTGCCTAGCCTGCAGTGCGAGCCGGGCGTTGAGATTTGGTCCCCTTGTGCATGCATGCATGCATGGTTGCTCGTCAGCGCTGCACGTTGGGTGTGGCAATGTATGGTGTGATGACCGGCCGTCTGGACGACCCCATACCGTACGGATCGTAGACCTTGCACTCCATAATCTCGCGGGCACGCACGTCAACATCCAAGAGGTGCTCCCAATCCCGCCTCCATGAGCTTAACGGGTTCCGCCGGCAGCCATAACACTCAGCTCCGGTCGCCGCCGTGATCATGGTCCACCCAGCTGTTTAAGTGGACGTGCACCGGTCCACGCACGCCATTTTAGTGGGCGGCATGCGTGGGATAAGTGGTGTCCTGCCACCGCCACTCACACCCTGAGCGGCATGGTGTGCACAGTGGATTAATGGCTCGTCCAAATTAAGCTTGAGCGTCTGTCTAGCTTAAGCTGTAATCTCTCAGCTAGCGCACGCACCACAATCGAATCAGAGAAAGGAGCTGAGGAGATCGTTGAGATTAGAGAAAGAGTATTTACCTCCTTGCCTTGATCGATTGTCTGCCACCGTGCTGTTGCTTGATTTGATTTGATTGATGGCCACCATCCACATCACATTGCGTCTGTCTGAATCGCGTTCCCGGGCCTCCCACTCGATCGACATCCTCTTTTATCTCTCTCGTCCCACGCCTTCCTCCCCGCTACGGAAATCACCCTCCCATCTAATCAGATTCTGCCAGGTAATCACGGCATCTCCAAAAACGGTCCCTAGAAACGCAGCCGTGCCCAAAAGACTGCCAGTCATTTGGGGGCAAGACAACATCTCCAACAACAATGGTGCCAAAAATTTATAGGATCTTGCCTGAATTTTTTTTATCTATCTATTTACCTTTTTTCAATACAGTACGTACGTAGACGCTTATGCATACGCATCATCACTACGAACGCACGCACGCACACCGGCCTATCCCTATGAGCACCTCCCAAAGACCAAGTTGACACGTCATCTTAAGATTGATGAAGCCGTCACAAATGTCTTCGTAGTCGACGGAAACATTTCTTTTGACTGAACGCGCATCGTTAAAAGGCCTGCAATAAATTCATACAAATGCAAGCATCAGTGTTAAGTTTAAAACTTGAATCCTAGTGGGCGACGATACCATATACTCCTTCGTCTCCTCTGACTCGTACTCGGATGTCTCCGATGGCTCTGACTCTGACGGCTCCGCCCCTCCTGCCATCGACGGCTACACAAAGTGATACAGTCGCACCAGCGACCGCAAGGGGAAGGGGACGGCGAAGAAATGGTGATTTCCTCTGCCTTTATTAGCATCCATTTTATCTATGTTTTAGTACGAATTAGTACAGTTTGGCGATGAACTGTGAGATCATTTGGTTGTGTATGACTATGTTTGTTTGCTACTGTGATCTACGTCTGTTTATTGTTTTGTGTTGATCTATGTATGGGTTGCATAATTTGGGGGGTTAGATAGAGGGATGGCTGTAGAGGCATTACAATGAGGGGTGACCGGTCACTGTCCATGAACACATTTGTGGATGTTAGAGGTGGCGGATTAGCTATGTACGGCTGTAATGCTCTTATAAGGCTGACGTGGGTGGTTCAGTCGTCTCAAAAAAGACATGGACATTTTTCTTTTTCGAGGCACACAACATTATTTATGTTAAATTGCACACTCGATGGTGGGAGGGAAAGGCTTGCTTGCTACTGCATTGTGTTTGTTTTGATTTACACTTGGCCATTATTCGATGGACAAGTTTACATATGTGCATTGCATTTGTTTTGATTTTGTTTAGTTTTTATTTTATTTTTCCTCTTCTTTAAGGGCAATATCAGTGTCACTAATTCATTCTTCTTTTATAAAACTTAGTTATGGTTTTTTATGTTCAATTTCATTTTCTTTCTTCTTTAAGGGCATAGCAGTGCCACTAATTTATTCCTTCTTTGCAAGAAATTCACCATTATATGTTTATACTTGCATATTATACAAATGCGCATTTTTGGGTAAATTTATGCAACTTTATTAATTATTTGGTTTAGTTAATTTATATTTTCTAGCTTTTTGGAGGGTAATATTAATGTCACTAATTCATTCTTTTGAGAAATTTATATGCTTAAGTTACAATATGTGTGTAAACTATATTAGAGCGAGGAAACATCACTATTATATGCTTATTCTTTTCGTATTGCAAAATGTGCAATTTTAGTGCAAGGTTATGTGCAAAATAATTCAAGTTTTTCCTTTACCTTTTTTCTTAAAGGGTACTATCAATGCCGCTAATTCATTCCTCCTTATAAAACTTCGTTATTTTGATTTTGTTTTAATTTATTTTTCATTTACTTTCTTCTTTAATAGTAACAGCAGTGCCTCTAATTCATTCTTCCTTATAAAACTTCATTGTTTTGACTTTGATTTTATCTTAATTTCTATTTCATTTTCTTTCTTCTTTTAAGGGTAATAGCAGTGCCACTAATCCATTCTTCTTTATAAAACTTGATTATTTTGATTTTATTTTAGTTTCTATCTTCTTTAAGGGTAATACGAGCACCCCTAATTCATTCTTTCTTAGAAATCTCTTTTTTTGTAGAACTTTCACTATTATATGTTTATTCTTGCATATTTAGAAAGGCACAATTTTTGTGTAAATTGTGTGCAATTTTTTTCATTAACTGACTTAATTTCTTATGTTTTCTTCCTTTTTAAGGGTAGTACCAATGCCACTAATTCATTCCTTCTTATGAAAGTGAATTTTGTAAAAAAATCACTACAAGCTTATTTTTTGCATACTATAGAAATGCAATTCTCTATGTAAATGGTGCGCAAGTTTTTTAATTATCTGTTTTCAGAGAGAGAGAGAGAGAGAGAGAGAGAGAGAGAGAGAGAGAGAGAGAGAGAGAGAGAGAGAGAGAGAGAGAGAGAGTTTCCAATGTACAAAGTTGCGTGCCTTCTGTAAGAATATTTTGATATTCAGAATGGCATGTATAATTTATCGGAATGATTGGAATATTAAGTTGTCTTATGTGATGGTTTCTAGACATAAATGAGTTAGAATTACAATGGGTTGAAATACCTTTTTCTCTCCCTTCAAAATGATGGTACCAGCATATGTGTATGTGTATATATGTATTGCATGCATGTATGTAAAAATAACTACTCCCTCTGTCCGGAAATACCTGATGTAAAAATGGATACAAATGGATGTATCTAGAACTAAAATATATCTAGATATATCCATTCCTTGGACAAGTATTTCCGAACGGAGGGAGTATATGTGTTTGACAGTGCACATAGAGTACAACAAATCACTTTGCGGTTCCGGTAATGATTGCGACGGGTGGTTTTGCATGTGATGATTAATTGAATGCTAATGGCCGGTGCATAATATTGCACATGAGATTGGCTGGTTCGTTGTTGCATGCACATGTCCCACCCAAGGGATAGAGATACTCCTACAAGATAGGGTGTGGGGGCGAGCGAGGGTACATTTCCAAGGAGATTGTGCAGCTGTGTGCATGCATGTATCGCAGGCAAGTGGACAAGGACGGCTTTCAGCTCCGTGCCAGCCACACCCGAGCAGCACTATCTGGTCGGATCATGCGCGCTCTGTCCCTCCATTCCAGCTGCGAGCAAATCGACCCAAACAAATTTGTGGTCAGTCGACCGACCCAAATTTTATTTTCAGTCGCCGCTCAGCTCCAACCTCACCGTTGTCCTAGGCATACATTTGATTGTGTTGTTGGTCAGCAGACATGGACACATATTGTTAGCTGCCACTGGGATCTCTGTTGCACAGTACTAGACTAGCCAACTAGCAAGAATCATGCTGCACTTAACTCTATTTCCACTTGTACGGTGCACTTGGAAAACAAGAAATGTACATGTGTGTTCAATAATGCCACGTGATCTGATCTTAAGCAGATCTGGAGGATGATCGTGGTAACTCTAAAGAAGTTGCAAATAATGTTCAAGGACCAGATTCGGGGGGGAGGCGGAGGCGTTTGATCAAATGCTGCCCTGTCTCATCAGTTCTAGGGTTCATTGAGCCCATCACGGTTTAAGCAGGAGGAGAGCACGCGTTTCACGGGCTGGGCCCCCAATCCACACGCAGGTGGCCACGCGGGAGCTAGTTGGGAGAGGTTGGGGTCGACGCTGGTGTTGAGGTACTAGTAGTAGTTGCTGTAGTGCACGTCACACGGCCGTGGGCGTGACACCACATGTGGTTTTCAAATCCGTTGCCTTCCTTCCGCAGTGGAGGGCCCTGCCACCAGACAAGTGTACTGTAGAAAGGAGACGTTCGTGGAGGTGGCTGGCAGCCTAAACTTGGGGGTGGTGTTTTTTTCTAACACAGTACCGACACAAAGCGCTCAGGTACATGTTCATACACTCACCTCTATAAACGTACACACACATTCTATTTCTATGAGCACCTTCGAAAAACTAAGCCGACATATCATGTTAAAATTTACGAAGTCACCGTAAACTTGAACCTGATGGGCAGGGGATACCATAGTTTCTCCAATCATCCCACCATAGATTGGTTCGCAATTTGGGGATGGTGTTGACGTGTATGTTGATGGCTACAACCTACAAGTAATTTCTTTCCTTTTTGCGTTCCCGCTGTTTCATTTTGCTTGCAAGTTGCTGTAGTGCACGTCATGGTCGGGAACGGTGCTAGCTACGGTAGTGCACGTCATGGCTTGTTAGACTGTATTTACATGTGTATATTGTAATGTTGTATACTACCTCATTATATATATATGTGATAGGCCATCCCTAGAGGGTTGTGCCGGTTCCCCCAAAGCCTATTGTCTTACATGGTATCACGCTAGGTTACGTCCGCTTCCGCCTAAAAACCCTAAACCGCCGCCGCCACCGCCGCCGCCGCCGTCGCCCGACTGCTATGACGTCCGCCGCTGCGTCCGGCTCCACCGCCATCGGTTTTCTGCCGGCCTCCCTCGCGGCACTTCTCTCGAGGCCGCTGGATGCCGCCTCCCTTCAGGCGCCGATCGGGACACGGAGCGTCGGCTCCCTCTTCACGCTCCCGCCGGCTGCTACTTCGCCCGGGCAGGCGCTTGTGGACCACACCACCGCCACCCCGTCAACCGCGGCTGTCGCGCCCTCGGCCACTGCGCCGCTGGTGGCGGAGGACGTCGCGCTGGCAGGCTTCGCGGCGTCAACCGCGGCCATCGCGCCCTCTGTCACCGCGCCGGCTGCCCCTCCGACTGTCTCCACGGTGTTCTCACCTCAGCCAGTCTCCTTGATGGGATCGCAGCCGCCGCCGCCGTTTCACTTCGGCCATCTCATCACCATCAAGTTGTCGTCGGACAATTACATCTTCTGGCGCGCGCAGGTTCTTCCGCTTCTTGGGAGTCACTACCTGCTTGGCTATGTCGACGGCTCTCTCCCTTGCCCTCCTGCGCTGGTTGACAGCGTGCATGGTCCGGTCTATAATCCGGCTCACCATGTCTGGACATGGCAGGATCAGGCGAACCTCTCCTCCATCCAGGGGTCGCTCTCTCCGGCCGTTGTTGGGCTTGTTGTCTTCGCCAAGACGTCCCACGAGGCATGGACTATTCTTGAGCGCTCGTTTGCGGCACAGTCGCAGGCTCGTGTATCTGGGCTCCGTCGCCAACTTGGGGAGTGTCAGAAGCTTGACTCCACCGCCACTGAGTTCTACAACAAAGTCAAGAGTCTCGCCGACACGCTGGCCTCCATTGGACAGCCCCTCACCGACTCCGAGTTCAACTCGTTTATCGTCAATGGTCTTGATGAGGAGTATGACGCCCTAGTCGAGGGGCAACTCCACGCCCATGCCAGCACACGAGGTCTTTTCACGCCTCCTGCTTACTGAGCAACGAGTCGAGACGCGCCGATCCAGGGGCAACGGCGCCCTCTCGGCAAACGCCGCCACCAAGGGTGGTCGCTCCTCTGCTTCATCCAGGGCTCCTTCGGGGCAGTCACCACCACCCGCCTCGGCCCCTCCTCCTACTGCGACGCTACCAGGGGCTGGCGGTCCACGTGTGTGCCAGCTTTGTGGTCGCGATGGGCACTGGGCCTCGAAGTGTCACAAGCGCTTCCAGCGGGGTTTTCTTGGTCTTGGCAATGACGGGAAGGATACACGCAACTTTGCTTGTCAGGTCGCCATGGCTGATCGTCCGCCGCCGCAGAAGCCACAGGGACACACTCAGTCCTACTCCATTGATCCCCACTGGTACATGGACTCTGGGGCGACAGAGCACCTGACCAGTGAGATGGGGAAGCTTCACACTCGTGAACCCTACCATGGCTCCGACAAGATCCACACCGCCAATGGAGCAGGTATGCACATCTCTCATATTGGTCAAGCATCACTTCTCACTAGACATGCCGATAGGAGTCTTCAACTTCGCAATGTTCTTCGAGTTCCATCTGTGACACGTAATCTTCTTTCAGTTCCTAAACTCACTCGTGATAATAATGTGCTTTGTGAATTTCATCCTTTTGATCTTTTTGTTAAGGATCGGGGCACGAGGGACATTCTTCTTAGTGGGCGGCTCTGCCAAGGTCTCTATCGTCTGGAGCATCCTGGCGTCGCTCGCGTCTTCAGTGGAGTTCGGGTATCTCCGTCACAGTGGCATGCTCGTCTTGGTCACCCGGCCACACCTATTGTCCGGCATGTTTTGCATCGTCATGAGCTTCCTAGTGTGTCTAGTAATAAAGATGTAGCAGTGTGTGATGCTTGTCAGCAGGGGAAGAGTCATCAACTTCCTTTTTTGGAGTCCAGTCGTGAGGTGAAACATCCTTTAGAACTTGTGTTTTCAGATGTATGGGGTGTTGGAAATATGCCCTAGAGGCAATAATAAAAGTATTATTATATTTCATTGTTCATGATAATTGTCTTTTATTCATGCTATAACTGTATTATCCGGAAATCGTAATACACGTGTGAATACTTAGACCACACTATGTCCCTGGTAAGCCTCTAGTTGACCAGCTCGTTGTGATCAACAGATAGTCATGGTTTCCTGACTATGGACATTGGATGTCGTTGATAACGGGATCACATCATTAGGAGAATGATGTGATGGACAAGACCCAATCCTAAGCATAGCATAAAAGATCGTGTAGTTCGTTTTGCTAGAGCTTTGCAAGTGTCAAGTATCTCTTCCTTCGACCATGAGATCGTGTAACTCCCGGATACCGTAAGAGTGCCTTGGGTGTATCAAACGTCACAACGTAACTGGGTGACTATAAAGGTGCATTACAGGTATCTCCGAAAGTAGCTGTTGGGTTGACACAGATCGAGACTGGGATTTGTCACTCCGTATGACGGAGAGGTATCTCTGGGCCCACTCGGTAATGCATCATCATATTGAGCTCAATGTGACCAAGGTGTTGGACACGGGATCATGCATTACGGTACGAGTAAAGTGACTTGCCGGTAACGAGACTGAACAAGGTATTGGGATACCGACGATCGAGTCTCGGGCAAGTAACGTACCGATTGACAAAGGGAATTGCATACAGGGTTTGATCGAATCCTCGACATAGTGGTTCATCCGATGACAACATCGAGGAGCATGTGGGATCCATCATGGGTATCTAGATCCCGCTGATGGTTATTGACTGAGAGCGTCTTGGTCATGTCTGCATGTCTCCCGAACCCGTAGGGTCTACACACTTAAGGTTCAGTGACGCTAGGGTTATGAAGATATGTATATGCAGAAACCTGAATGTTGTTCGGAGTCCCGGATGAGATCCCGGACGTCACGAGGAGTTCCGGAATGGTCCGGAGGTAAAGAATTATATATAGGAAGTGCTATTTCGGGCATCGGGACAAGTTTCGGGGTTATCGGTATTGTACCGGGACCACCGGAAGGGTCCCGGGGGTCCACCGGGTGGGGCCACCTGTCCCGGGGGGCCACATGGGCTGTAGGGGGTGCGCCTTGGCCATCATGGGCCAAGGGCACCAGCCCCTATAGGCCCATGCGCCTAGGGTTTCCCCCTAGGAGGAGTCCTAGTGGTGGAAGGCACCCCTAGGTGCCTTGGGGGGGAGGGAAACCTCCCCTAGGCCGCCGCCCCCCCTAGTAGATCTCATCTACTAGGGCCGGCGCCCCCCTGGCACCCCTATATATAGTGGGGGAGAGGAGGGACTTCATACACCAGCCCCTGGCGCCTCCACCTCCCCCGTTACGTCTCTCCCTCGTAGTCTCGGCGAAGCCCTGCTGCTGTGACGCCCTGCATCCACCACCACACCGTCGTGCTGCTGGATCTTCATCAACCTCTCCTTCCCCCTTGCTGGATCAAGAAGGAGGAGACGTCTCCCGTCCCGTACGTGTGTTGAACGCGGAGGTGCCGTCCGTTCGGCGCTGGTCATCGGTGATTTGGATCACGTCGAGTACGACTACATCATCACCTTGCAAGCTTCCGCACGCGATCTACAAGTGGTATGTAGATGCAAACTCTCTCCCTAGACTCGTTGCTTAGATGAACTCATAGATGGATCTTGGTGAAACCGTAGGAAAAAATTTTAATTTTCTGCAACGTTCCCCAACAGTGGCATCATGAGCTAGGTCTATGCGTAGTTCTCTTTGCACGAGTAGAACACAACTTTGTTGTGGGCGTGGATTTTGTCATCTTACTTGCCTCTACTAGTCTTTTCTTGCTCAACGGTATTGTGGGATGAAGCGGCCCGGACCAACCTTACACGTACTCTTACGTGAGACCGGTTCCACCGACTGACATGCACAAGTTGCATAAGGTGGCTGGCGGGTGTCTGTCTCTCCCACCTTAGTTGGAGCGGAATCGATGAACAGGGCCCTTATGAAGGGTAAATAGAAGTTGACAAAATCACGTTGTGGTGATTCGTAGGTAAGAAAACGTTCTTGCTAGAACCCAATTGCAGCCACGTAAAAGATGCAACAACAATTAGAGGACGTCTAACTTGTTTTTGCAGCGATTGATCATGTGATGTGATATGGCCAGAGGTTGTGATGAATGATGAATTGTGATGTATGAGATCATGTTCTTTGTAATAGGATTCACGACTTGCATGTCGATGAGTATGACAACCGGCAGGAGCCATAGGAGTTGTCATTATTTTTTTGTATGACCTGCGTGTCATTGAATAACGCCATGTAAACTACTTTACTTTATTGCTAAACGTTAGTCATAGAAGCAGAAGTAGTCGTTGGCGTGACAACTTCATGAAGACACGATGATGGAGATCATGATGATGGAGATCATGGTGTCAAGCCGGTGACAAGATGATCATGGAGCCCCGAAGATGAAGATCAATGGAGCTATATGATATTGGCCATATCATGTCACAACTATATAATTGCATGTGATGTTTATTATGTATTATGCATCTTGTTTACTTAGGACGACGGTAGTAAATAAGATGATCCCTTATAAAATTTCAAGAAGTGTTCTCCCCTAACTGTGCACCGTTGCTACAGTTCGTCGTTTCTAAGCACCACGTGATGATCGGGTGTGATGGATTCTTACGTTCACATACAACGGGTGTAAGACAGTTTTACACAGCGAAAACACTTAGGGTTAACTTGACGAGCCTAGCATGTGCAGACATGGCCTCGGAACACGGAGACCGAAAGGTCGAACACGAGTCATATGGAAGATACGATCAACATGAAAATGTTCACCGACGATGACTAGTCCGTCTCACGTGATGATCGGACACGGGCTAGTCGACTCGGATCGTGTAACACTTAGATGACTAAAGGGATGTCTAATCTAAGTGGGAGTTCATAATTTGATTAGAACTTTATTATCATGAACTTAGTCTAAAAACCTTTGCAAATATGTCTTGTAGATCAATGGCCAACGCTAACGTCAACATGAACTTCAACGCGTTCCTAGAGAAAACCAAGCTGAAAGATGATGGCAGCAACTATACGGACTAGGTCCGGAACCTGAGGATCATCCTCATAGCTGCCAGGAAACAATATGTCATAGAAGGACCGCTAGGTGACGCTCCCGTCCCAGAGAACCAAGACATTATGAATGCTTGGCAAACTCGCGCTGATGATTACTCCCTCGTTCAGTGCGGCATGCTTTACAGCTTAGAACCGGAGCTCCAAAAGCGTTTTGAGCATCACGGAGCATATGAGATGTTCGAAGAGCTGAAACTAGTTTTTCAAGCTCATGCCCGGGTCGAGAGATATGATGTCTCCGACAAGTTCTACAGTTGTAAGATGGAGGAAAACAGTTCTGTCAGTGAGCACATCCTGAAGATGTCTGGGTTGCACAACAGTATGACCCAGCTGAACATTAACCTCCCAGATGAGGCGGTCATTGACAGAATCCTCCAGTCGCTCCCACCAAGCTACAAGAGCTTTGTGATGAACTACAACATGCAGGGAATGGAAAAGACCATTCCTGAAGTGTTCTCGATGCTGAAGTCAGCAGAGGCTAAAATCAAGAAAGAACATCAAGTGTTGATGGTCAATAAGACCACTAAGTTCAAGAAGGGCAAGGGTAAGAAGAACTTCAAGAAAGACGGCAAAGATGTTGCCGCGCCTGGTAAGCCAGTTACCGGGAAGAAGTCAAAGAATGGACCCAAGCCTGAGACTGAGTGCTTTTATTGCAAGGGGAAGGGTCACTGGAAGCGGAACTGCCCCAAATACTTAACGGATAAGAAGGCCGGCAACACCAAAGGTATATTTGATATACATGTGATTGATGTGTACCTTACCAGTAATCGTAGTAACTCCTGGGTATTTGATACCGGTGCCGTTGCTCATATTTGTAACTCACAGCAGGAGCTGCGGAATAAACGGAGACTGGCAAAGGACGAGGTGACGATGCGCGTCGGGAATGGTTCCAGAGTCGATGTGATCGCCGTCGGCACGCTGCCTCTACATTTACCTACGGGATTAGTTTTGAACCTTAATAATTGTTATTTAGTGCCAAGTTTGAGCATGAACATTGTATCAGGATCTCGTTTAATACGAGATGGCTACTCATTTAAGTCTGAGAATAATGGTTGTTCGATTTATATGAGAGATATGTTTTATGGTCATGCTCCGATGGTCAATGGTTTATTCTTAATGAATCTCGAGCGTAATATTACACATGTTCATAGTGTAGATACCAAAAGATTTAAAGTTGATAACGATAGTCCCACATACTTATGGCACTGCCGCCTTGGTCACATTGGTGTCAAGCGCATGAAGAAGCTCCATGCCGATGGACTTTTAGAGTCTCTTGATTATGAATCGTTTGACACGTGCGAACCATGCCTCTTGGGCAAAATGACCAAGACTCCGTTCTCCGGAACAATGGAGCGAGCAACCAACTTGTTGGAAATCATACATACCGATGTGTGCGGTCCAATGAGCGTTGAGGCTCGCGGAGGATATCGTTATGTTCTCACTCTCACAGATGACTTGAGTAGATATGGGTATGTCTACTTAATGAAACACAAGTCTGAGACCTTTGAAAAGTTCAAGGAATTTCAGAATGAGGTGGAGAATCAACGTGACCGAAAGATAAAATTCTTACGATCAGATCGTGGAGGAGAATACTTAAGTCACGAATTTGGTACACACTTAAAGAAATGTGGAATCGTTTCACAGCTCACGCCGCCTGGAACACCTCAGCGAAACGGTGTGTCCGAACGTCGTAATCGCACTCTATTGGATATGGTGCGGTCTATGATGTTCCTTACCGATTTACCGCTATCATTTTGGGGATACGCTCTAGAGACAGCTACATTCACTTTAAATAGGGCACCGTCTAAATCCGTTGAGACGACACCGTATGAATTATGGTTTGGAAAGAAACCTAAGCTGTCGTTTCTAAAAGTTTGGGGATGCGAAGCTTATGTCAAGAAACTTCAACCTGAAAAGCTCGAACCCAAGTCGGAAAAATGCGTATTCATAGGATACCCTAAGGAAACTGTAGGGTACACCTTCTACTTAAGATCCGAAGGCAAGATCTTTGTTGCCAAGAACGGATGCTTTCTGGAAAAAGAGTTTCTCTCGAAAGAAGTAAGTGGGAGGAAAGTAGAACTCGATGAAGTACTACCTCTTGAGCGGGATAGTGACGCAGCACAAGAAACCGTTCCTGTGATGCCCACACCAACTGAAGAGGAAAACCATGATAATGATCAAGGTACTTCGGATCAAGTTACTGCTGAACTTCGTAGGTCCACAAGGACACGTTCCGCACCAGAGTGGTACGGCAACCCTGTCCTGGAAATCATGTTGTTAGACAACAATGAACCTTCGAACTATGAAGAAGCAATGGCGGGCCCGGATTCCAACAAATGGCTTGAAGCCATGAAATCCGAGATAGAATCCATGTATGAAAACAAAGTATGGACTTTGACAGACTTGCCCGATGATCGGCGAGCGATAGAAAACAAATGGATCTTTAAGAAGAAGACGGACGCGGATGGTAATGTTACCATCTATAAAGCTCGACTTGTCGCTAAGGGTTATCGACAGGTTCAAGGGATTGACTACGATGAGACATTCTCTCCCGTAGCGAAGCTAAAGTCCGTCTGAATCATGTTAGCAATTGCCGCATACTATGATTATGAGATATGGCAGATGGACGTCAAAACAGCATTCCTTAACGGGCATCTTAAGGAAGAACTGTATATGATGCAGCCGGAAGGTTTTGTCGATCCTCGGAACGCTAACAAAGTATGCAAGCTCCAGCGATCCATTTATGGACTGGTGCAAGCATCTCGGAGTTGGAACATTCGCTTTGATGAGATGATCAAAGCGTTTGGGTTTATGCAGACTTATGGAGAAGCCTGCGTTTACAAGAAAGTGAGTGGGAGCTCTGTAGCATTTCTCATATTATATGTAGATGACATACTCCTGATGGGAAATAATATAGAATTTCTGGACAGCATTAAGGCCTACTTGAATAAGTGTTTTTCAATGAAGGACCTTGGAGAAGCTGCCTATATATTAGGCATCAAGATCTATAGAGATAGATCGAGACGCCTCATAGGTCTTTCACAAAGCACATACCTTGATAAGATTTTGAAGAGATTCAGAATGGATCAGTCCAAGAAGGGGTTCTTGCCTATGTTACAAGGTATGAGACTGAGCTCAGCTCAGTCACCGACCACGGCAAAAGATAAAGAAGAGATGAGTGTCATCCCCTATGCTTCAGCCATAGGATCTATTATGTATGCCATGTTGTGTACCAGACCCGATGTAAACCTTGCCGTAAGTTTGGTAGCAAGATACCAAAGTAATCCCGGCAAGGAACACTGGACAGCGGTCAAGAATATCCCGAAGTACCTGAAAAGGACAAAGGACATGTTTCTCGTTTATGGAGGAGACGAAGAGCTCGTCGTAAAGGGTTACGTCGACGCTAGCTTCGACTCAGATCTGGATGACTCTAAGTCACAAACCGGATACGTGTATATGTTGAATGGTGGAGCAGTAAGCTGGTGCAGCTGCAAGCAGAGCGTCGTGGCGGGATCTACATGTGAAGCGGAGTACATGGCAGCCTCGGAGGCAGCACATGAAGCGATTTGGGTGAAGGAGTTCATCACCGACCTAGGAGTCATACCCAATGCGTCGGGGCCGATCAAACTCTTCTGTGACAACACTGGAGCAATTGCCCTCGCAAAGGAGCCCAGGTTTCACAAGAAGACCAGGCACATCAAGCGTCGTTTCAACTCCATCCGTGAAAATGTTCAAGATGGAGACATAGAGATTTGCAAAGTGCACACGGATCTGAATGTCGCAGATCCGCTGACTAAACCTCTCTCGCGTGCAAAACATGATCAACACCAGAACTCTATGGGTGTTCGATTCATCACAATGTAACTAGATTGGTGACTCTAGTGCAAGTGGGAGACTGTTGGAAATATGCCCTAGAGGCAATAATAAAAGTATTATTATATTTTATTGTTCATGATAATTGTCTTTTATTCATGCTATAACTGTATTATCCGGAAATCGTAATACACGTGTGAATACTTAGACCACACTATGTCCCTGGTAAGCCTCTAGTTGACCAGCTCGTTGTGATCAACAGATAGTCATGGTTTCCTGACTATGGACATTGGATGTCGTTGATAACGGGATCACATCATTAGGAGAATGATGTGATGGACAAGACCCAATCCTAAGCATAGCATAAAAGATCGTGTAGTTCGTTTTGCTAGAGCTTTGCAAGTGTCAAGTATCTCTTCCTTCGACCATGAGATCGTGTAACTCCCGGATACCGTAAGAGTGCCTTGGGTGTATCAAACGTCACAACGTAACTGGGTGACTATAAAGGTGCATTACAGGTATCTCCGAAAGTAGCTGTTGGGTTGACACGGATCGAGACTGGGATTTGTCACTCCGTATGACGGAGAGGTATCTCTGGGCCCACTCGGTAATGCATCATCATATTGAGCTCAATGTGACCAAGGTGTTGGACACGGGATCATGCATTACGGTACGAGTAAAGTGACTTGCCGGTAACGAGACTGAACAAGGTATTGGGATACCGACGATCGAGTCTCAGGCAAGTAACGTACCGATTGACAAAGGGAATTGCATACAGGGTTTGATCAAATCCTCGACATAGTGGTTCATCCGATGACAACATCGAGGAGCATGTGGGAGCCATCATGGGTATCCAGATCCCGCTGATGGTTATTGACTGAGAGCGTCTCGGTCATGTCTGCATGTCTCCCGAACCCGTAGGGTCTACACACTTAAGGTTCGGTGACGCTAGGGTTATGAAGATATGTATATGCAGAAACCCGAATTTTGTTCGGAGTCCCGGATGAGATCCCGGACGTCACGAGGAGTTCCGGAATGGTCTGGAGGTAAAGAATTATATATAGGAAGTGCTATTTCGGGCATCGGGACAAGTTTCGGGGTTATCGGTATTGTACCGGGACCACCGGAAGGGTCCCGGGGGTCCACCGGGTGGGGCCACCTGTCCCGGGGGGCCACATGGGCTGTAGGGGGTGCGCCTTGGCCATCATGGGCCAAGGGCACCAGCCCCTATAGGCCCATGCGCCTAGGGTTTCCCCCTAGGAGGAGTCCTAGTGGTGGAAGGCACCCCTAGGTGCCTTGGGGGGGAGGGAAACCTCCCCTAGGCCGCCGCCCCCCCTAGTAGATCTCATCTACTAGGGCCGGCGCCCCCCTGGCACCCCTATATATAGTGGGGGAGAGGAGGGACTTCATACACCAGCCCCTGGCGCCTCCACCTCCCCCGTTACGTCTCTCCCTCGTAGTCTCGGCGAAGCCCTGCTGCTGTGACGCCCTGCATCCACCACCACGCCGTCGTGCTGCTGGATCTTCATCAACCTCTCCTTCCCCCTTGCTGGATCAAGAAGGAGGAGACGTCTCCCGTCCCATACGTGTGTTGAACGCGGAGGTGCCGTCCGTTCGGCGCTGGTCATCGGTGATTTGGATCACGTCGAGTACGACTACATCATCACCTTGCAAGCTTCCGCACGCGATCTACAAGTGGTATGTAGATGCAAACTCTCTCCCTAGACTCGTTGCTTAGATGAACTCATAGATGGATCTTGGTGAAACCGTAGGAAAAATTTTAATTTTCTGCAACGTTCCCCAACATGGGGTCCTGCTCAGACTTCTGTTAGTGGTCATAATTATTATATCAGTTTTGTTGATGCTTACAGCCGCTTTACCTGGCTTTATCTTATCAAACGTAAATCTGATGTGTTTGACATTTTTGTTCAGTTCCAAAAACATGTTGAACGCCTTCTCAAGCACAAAATTGTTCATGTTCAGTCGGACTGGGGTGGCGAGTATCGCAACCTCAACTCCTTCTTTCAGTCGCTTGGGATCACTCACCGTTTAGCATGTCCACATACACATCAGCAGAATGGTTCAGTAGAACGTAAGCATCGTCACATTGTTGAAGCTGGTCTGACTCTTTTGGCCCATGCATCTGTTCCGTTTCGTTTTTGGAGTGATGCTTTCACCACTGCATGTTTTCTCATCAATCGTACTCCCACTCGTGTTTTGAATATGAAGACTCCCATTGAAGTTCTCCTTAATGAACAACCGGACTACACCTTTCTCAAGGTGTTTGGGTGTGCTTGCTGGCCCCATCTCCGTCCATATAACAAGCGTAAGCTCGAGTTTCGTTCCAAGAAGTGTGTTTTTCTTGGTTATAGCTCTCTTCATAAAGGATATAAATGTCTTCATGTTCCCACTAATCGTGTCTACATCTCTCGGGATGTTGTGTTTGATGAGCATGTTTTTCCCTTTGCCAACCTCCCTGTGTCCACTACCGAGCCACCTGTCATGCATTCATCCTCTGTTGCTTCTGACCAATTTGATGATGTTGCATATTCTCCTCTATTGTTGCCTAACCATGGTGCAGGCACTAGTCGTGGGGCTCGTTTGGAGATTCTGGAAGCGCCATCTTCCTCTTCGTCGCCATCGCCTTCATCCTCGGCACCTTCTGTTGTGCATGAGGAGCACATGGCGCCCCTGCATGGCCTCGGTTTCCGTGCTCATGCACGGCCGATCGACGTCCTGGCCCGGTCGCCTCTGGCTTCTGGGCTGCCTTCGCCATCGTCGCGCCCTGCAACCCCGCCGACTGGGCCGGCCTCCTCGGTCCCCGTCTCGCCCAGGGCGTCGGGGCAGTCATCACCAGGCCTGGCCTCGCCCGCCCCTGCCTCGCCCAGGGTGTCTGGGCCCTTCTCACCAGGGCCGGCCTCGCCTGCTCTCGCCTTGCCAAGGCCGTCTGGGCCGGTGTCACCGGAGCTGGCTTCGCCCACCCTCGGTTCGCCCATGGCCTCTGAGCCCCTGTCGTCGGGCCAGTCTTCGCCATGCAGCCCGGAGTCGTCTGTCCCAAGCTCGCCTGAGGTGATTCCTGCATCTCCGGCGACCGTCATGTCTCCGTCACCTTCGCCTCCGCCGGCTCCTGCTGCTGCTCTACGTTCACATACGCGCAGTCGGAGTGGCATTTTTCAGCCTAAGCAACGTCATGATGGCACAGTTGCTTGGTTAGCGGCGTGCATGTCTGCTGCTCTCGCAGATCCATCCTCTGAGCCACGCACGTATCAAGCTGCTATGCGTATTCCTCATTGGAGAGAGGCCATGGAGCAGGAGTATCAAGCGCTTCTTCGCAATCAGACATGGACTCTTGTTCCTCCACAATCACGGGTAAATGTCATTGATTCCAAATGGGTTTTCAAAGTGAAGAGGCATTCTGATGGGTCCATTGAGCGCTATAAGGCTCGTCTGGTTGCTCGTGGTTTTCGACAGCGTTTTGGACTTGACTATGAAGACACCTTCAGTCCAGTGGTCAAGCCTACTACCATCAGACTTCTTCTCTCTCTGGCTGTTACTCGAGGTTGGTTTCTTTGTCAGCTTGATGTTCAAAATGCTTTTCTTCATGGTGTCTTGGCGGAGGAGGTTTACATGCGCCAGCCTCCGGGTTTCTCTGATCCGGATCGTCCTGATCATCTCTGTCGTCTGTTCAAGGCAATTTATGGTCTGAAGCAGGCTCCTCGTGCTTGGCATGCTCGTCTTGCAATGGCTCTTCGTGCTCATGGTTTTGCATCATCAACTGCTGACTCCTCATTGTTTCTTCTTCAAAGGCCTGAGGTTACTATGTACTTGTTGGTCTATGTAGATGATATCATTTTGGTCAGCTCCTCTCAGTCGGCTGCTACCGCGCTTGTTCGCTCACTTGGTGCTGATTTTGCGGTCAAGGACCTTGGGAAGCTTCATTACTTTCTTGGTGTGGAGGTTACTTCTCGTGTTGCTGGCCTTGTTATGACGCAGAAGAAGTACTCTCTGGATTTGTTGCAGCGAGCTGGGATGCTTAAGTGCAAACCGACGACTACACCCATGTCTACCACTGATAAGCTCAATGCTGTTGATGGTGTGCTTCTTTCTTCTTCTGATGCGACCGAGTACCGGAGTATTGTTGGTGGGCTCCAGTACTTGACGATCACGCGACCAGACATTTCCTATGCTGTTAACCGAGTCTGCCAGTATCTACAGTCACCCCGTGACACTCATTGGTCTGCTGTTAAGCGGATTTTGCGCTATATTCGTTTCACGGTGGCTCATGGTTTGCATATTCGGCCGTCTGACTCTGGTTGTCTTTCAGCATATTCTGATGCAGACTGGGCTGGCAATTCGGATGACAGGCGATCCACGGGGGGTTATGCTGTCTTCTTTGGCTCTAACCTGATTGCCTGGAGTGCTCGGAAACAGGCTACTGTCTCGCGTAGCAGTACTGAGGCTGAGTATAAGGCCGTGGCCAATGCCACATCAGAGATTATCTGGGTACAGTCCTTGCTTCAGGAGTTAAGTATACCCCAATCACAGCCTCCTGTTCTTTGGTGTGATAACATCAGTGCTACATACCTTTCTGCAAATCCGGTATTCCATGCCCGAACGAAACACATTGAAGTTGACTATCACTTTGTGCGTGAACGTGTCTCTCAGAAGCAACTACAGATCAAGTTTATTTCTTCCAAGGATCAACTTGCTGACATCTTCACCAAGCCATTGCCTTTGCCACAGTTTGAGACTTGCAGGCGCAATCTTACCCTTCTAGATTCATTAGAAAGTGGCTAAGATTGAGGGAGGGTGTTAGACTGTATTTACATGTGTATATTGTAACGTTGTATACCACCTCATTATATATATATATGTGATAGGCCACCCCTAGAGGGTTGTGCCGGTTCCCCCAAAGCCTATTGTCTTACATGGCTGTGGCCGTTACACATGTTGCCTTGATGTCGCAGTGAAGAAGGGCCCTGCTGCCTGCCGGAGAAGCAAGCGTGCGTAAACAGGAGATGGACTTGAGGGTGGAGAAGATCTTCAAGGTGGCTCGCAGGTCACAACTTAGAGCATAGCAAATCTAATCCTCAAACGTTCACGGACATGTTCATGGACACCGATCGATGATCAAGTCTTAAATTTCTGCATCTACATCCGGATACTTCATAGTAGTAGAAATCTTAAATCCATATACAAAAGCATGCAAAGAAAAAAAATCCTAAAAAAATCCTACATACTACGTAGATCAACTAGTCTCTTCCTCGTCGGAGATGTCACTATCTTTGTGTCCGGCGCCGGGTACATGGGCGGCAGCCGCAGCTCCGGCTCCTGCGCTCCTCCGCGGTGGTCTGCGCATCCATCTCCGCTTCAACCTCATCGAATAGGGCGTTGGTCACCGCCCGTTCCTGCTGGATGAACCGCCAGTTGGCCTCCACATAGGCCTCATCTTGGATGGACTACAGGATGGCTTGCTGCTCCGCCATCTTGTCCCCTTGGGCGACGGCGAACTTCGCCTCCGCCTGCCCCACTTTGAAGCCCGGAGCCGACACCAGCTCCTGCTCCGCCTCCTGGTCGTCCTCCATCGGAGTCGGCTGCTGCTCTTCTCCCTCCCCCCCTCCTCCTCCTCCTCCTCCTCCTTCTCCTCCTCCTCCTCCTCCGCCTGCTCCTCCTCCTCCTCCAGTTTCGGCGAGTCGGGAGGCAGCCCGACAACGATGCGGGCAGCGCGCCTTGCCCGGATTCCCTGTTGGATCTCGTACCAGCGCTCCGATGTGAGCATGGCCTAGGTGGTTATCTTCTTTCGGACCATGGCGAAGCCGATGAGTGTGGGAAGAGAGCCGGAGCGGGAGAAAGGAGGTGGATGGGCTTGGGCTAGCGGCGCGGAGAGGGAGGAGATGGATGGGTTAGGGTCTGGGGACACCAGCCACCTTAAATATAGCCGGATTTGACTTCGGGCGGCGAGCCAGACCGGCGCCACGCGACGTTCACACCCCATCGGAGCAGACGTCCGTCGGACCATCGGGTATCCTGGCGATTCCGCGTAGGACCCCAACATCAGTCGGACGTGGCAGACATACCCGAGCACACCCAGGCGCCCCATATCCGATTTATATTTGGGCTGGATATGAGCCTCGTTTGAGGCGTCTGTCTGGATCAAATTTTTATGACCGGACGGACCCGCCCGGACGTTTAAGGCCGGTTTGTGGCGTCCGGCTGTAGATGCCGTTAGACTTCTTTCCTTTTCCGGCGTAAGCATGTTTCCTTTTGTGCTTGTGTGTGTTAGGTGGTCCCTGTGCTCGTTTGGTGCTGGTTCTTGCTGTAGACGTTCGGTGCTAGTGGGCCGGAGTCAGTGTTGCCACCCCACTGCTGAGTGTGGGTGGTTGTAGTCTAGTGTACATACGTACTTGTCTCCGTTGTTTTCAGCCTCTGTTGTTTCTCATGCACAGTGGTGTCCCCATTATGCTTGACTGTTGCCTTTCTGTAAAGCTGGGCAGAGATAAATAAAAGCCCTGTTTGGTTCAGCTTTTATCGCCGGATTCCGCTGCCGCGCAGTAGAATCTGAACCAAAGGGCGAACCCAGCAGAATCCGATTCCAGAAATCCGTTGCCAAAATCTGAACCAAAAACGGAAGCAATTCAGGACGTGCTTTCCAAAATCTGATTCCGCTGCGGACCAAAATCTGAAAAGATTGTATCAACTGGTTTGCCAAATGACCTACATCTTTTTCAAATCAGATTTTTCACAACTGTTTTTTCACAGCAGATTTTTCACAGCTGCTTTTGGAAATCCACAGCCGAACCAAACAGGACCAAAGAGTACCCATTCCCCGCCTTGACCGATAATTTGTACGCTTTCTGTAAGAAGCCCGGCCGTTTCCATAAGCGTGAGAGCATCTATTCCACTCTTAGGTGGTGATGGTACGGCGGCGTCGAGGTGGCCGGTTAAGCGAGCATCTGTCTAGCTCAAGCCTCGTTCAAACTATTCCCCTGCTGCCTTGATTGGTTGATTGGCTGTCAGAATGGGATCGGACAAAGGACTGAAGATCATGGGTCCATATCATCCATCTCAAAGGATATATTCCCACTCTCTCCGTCGGCATCCTCTTATTTTTAGTTATCATCTATCACATCCGCCTTCTTCTTCCCCTACACGCCTTACGTGCACCGCGTATATAATGGAAGCAAGTTAACGGAGGGAGCACCACCGGGCAACACACCACGTACGGCGCTTCACCGAGGACAAGCTTGGAAGAGGGATCGATCGACAATGGCGTCTGCTGCGCTCCCGGCGGCGGCGGCGGCAGCGGTCGAGCCCAAGAAGAAGAGCAACTTCAAGTACGCCTGCACCTGCGCCCTCTCCGCTTCCATGGCCACCGTCGTCCTCGGCTATGGTACGTGCCTCCCTACATTTCCGATATACGTATCAAAGGCAATCGCATCTTCTTCCTTTCGCCATGCATAAGCTCCGTACGTCTGTCCACTCCAGACGTCGGGGTGATGAGCGGGGCGTCGCTCTACATCAAGGAGGACCTGCGGCTGACGGACGTGCAGGTGGAGATCATGATGGGCATCCTCAGCGTCTACGCGCTCCTCGGCTCGTTCGCCGGGGCCAGGACGTCCGACTGGATCGGCCGCCGCTACACCGTCATCATCGCCGCCGCCATCTTCTTCGCCGGCTCCTTGGTCATGGGCTTCGCCGTCAACTACGTCATGTTCATGTTCGGCCGCTTCGTCTGCGGCATGGGCGTCGGCTTCGCCATCATGGTCGCGCCCGTCTACACCGCCGAGGTCGCCCCGGCCTCCACCCGCGGCCTCCTCACCTCCTTCACCGAGGTCTTCATCAACGTCGGCATCCTCCTCGGCTACGTCTCCAACTTCGCCTTCGCGCGCCTCCCGCACCACATCAACTGGCGCATCATGCTCGGCATCGGCGCCGTCCCCTCGGCCTTGCTCGCGCTCATGGTGCTCGGCATGCCGGAGTCGCCCCGGTGGCTCGTCATGAAGGGCCGCCTCGCCGACGCCAGGGTCGTGCTCGAGAAGACCTCCGACACGCCAGAGGAGGCCGTGGAGCGCCTTGACCAAATCAAGGCTGCCGCCGGCATCCCCCGCGACCTTGACGGCGACGTGGTCGCCGTGCCCAAGAGAAAAGGCGGTGACGAGAAGCAGGTGTGGAAGGAGCTCATCTTTTCGCCCACCCCGGTCATGCGCCGCATACTGCTCGCGGCGCTCGGCGTCCATTTCTTCCAGCAGGCGACTGGCTCCGACTCGGTCGTGCTCTACAGCCCACGCGTGTTCAAGAGCGCCGGCATCACCGGCGACAACCACCTGCTCGGCGTCACATGCGCCATGGGGGTCACCAAGACTCTCTTCATCCTTTTGGCCACCTTCCAAATCGACCGTGTCGGCCGGCGGCCGCTGCTGCTCACCAGCACCGCCGGCATGCTCGTCTGTCTCATCGGCCTCGGCACGGGCCTCACCGTCGTGGGCCAGCACCCGGACGAGAAGATCACGTGGGCAGTCGGCCTGTGCATCGCCTCCACCTTGGCCTACGTGTCCTTCTTCTCCATGGGCCTCGGCCCCATCACCAGCGTCTACGTCTCCGAGGTCTTCCCGCTGCGGGTGCGCGCGCTCGGCTTCGCGCTCGGCGTCGCCTGCAACCGCGTCACCAGCGCCGCCATCTCCATGACCTTCCTCTCCTTGTCCAAGGCCATCACCATCGGCGGCAGCTTCTTCCTCTACGCCGGCCTCGCCGCGCTCGGCTGGCTTTACTTCTACGCCTTCGTTCCCGAGACGCGCGGGCAGCCGCTTGAGGACATAGGGAAGCTTTTCGGCATGAAGGACGCCGCCGTCGAAGACGACGACACCGCCACCAAAGACAAGCAGGTGAAAGCAGCTGTGGAGATGAACTAGCTAACGTACGGCCGGAGAGTGGGTTTCCTCCTAACATGCATGCATGCATGCAAGGGATGGATCACCATCCATTGGGGGTTCTTTTGAGTTTCCTGCTACTTCTTTCTTGGGTTTTTGATCAAATTCGTCCTGTTTTCGGGATGTTTCATTGTGTTTTTTATTTTTCCACCAAAGTGTATCAGAATGTTTCGTCGCCTACTGACAAATAAGAGTGTGTCTTGTCTTACATTGAATTTACCGATACACAATGCTGCACGATGAAACATTTTGATACGTGTTGAAACAAAAGGAAAAGGCTAATGTAACACTCTTGAACAACACTACAACAAAATTTGCAAAACCCATAAAATATAGCAGTGAATCCCTCCGCGGGATATCCCGTGAATGGTAAGATTGATTTTCTCATGTTGTGCCATCGATATATATAACTGAAGAACATGGCAATATTGGTGTCACGTAATAAATGTCAAGAGAATTGTTTCAGGATTGGATCAATCGAATATACATATCATTAATATCTCATTAGCACTTGCATGATGGATGACCTTACTATTGACATATGGCCTAGAGGAAATAATAAAGTATTTATGTATTTTTCATGTTTATGATTAATGTTTATATTTTCATGCTATAATTGCAATAGTTCTTGGAAGGGGAGCCTTGGCGCAGTGGTAAAGCTGCTGCCTTGTGACCATGAGGTCATGGGTTCAAGTCCTGGAAACAGCCTCTTACAGACCCTGCGCAAGCGGGAGCTACATGCACCAGGTTGCCCTTTTTTTTAATTGCAATAGTTCTTGAATGTTAGATTCAGAGAAAATGTCAGTTGTATGTGTGGAAACATAAACACTAAGTAGCTCCCTAGTTTCGTCTCTAAGACTAGCTCATGTGTCACATGGTAATCATGTTTTCTAGATCACAAGCTAAAAGTAACAAAGATGCCATAATGAGAGTGCATTGTTAGTAGGACAATGTTGTTGGAAACAACCAACTAATGATACACTACGAGATCACATTGTCACTCTGTTACTAGTATAATCATATCAAGTGTTAGGATATACTCACGTCTTTAGACCATGAGAATGTCGTGTACCTTCATGTCGGCCACTTACTTTGGGGTTGTAAAACATTACCCGTAACTGGGTAATTATAATGCAACTTTCAGGTATACGGAAAAGCATGTCTAGGGACTCGATAGTTCAAGACTGAGATTTGCTCCTCCGATAATGGAGAGATATGCTCTGGTCCATCTCTATATTACGGTATCCATCATCATCTAGCCAGACAAAGCGTGATATAATCACGGGGATACCGGAATACGAAAACGAGAAAAGAGAACAAAACCGTAACGAGGATAACTTGGTATTCTGATTGAGTTATTGCTTCACAAGGATACCAAAAAAGTCTTGCCTCGGGTTTTGTTATGTATCACGAAGCAAAAGTAATTGTGTACACACAAAAAATTACCCTCAATAAATATATTCGTGTGTATGTCGGAATCAATATGGGTGTCCAGATCTTGCTATTGATTATTGACCAAAAGGTGTTCCGGGTCATGTCTGCATATTATCGAACCTGCAGGGTCACACACTTAACGGTCATCAATTTGTTGAGTACTAGGTGTTAAGAGTACGAGAGAAATGTAGCGGAAATGCTCAAGAAATATCAGATGTGTTTCAGAAGTGTTTTGGAGGAAACTGAAAGTGCTACAACAATACCAAGAAGGTCACAAAGTACCTTCGAAGGCACTGGAAGGTCCAAAAAGGTCCCGATCCCCTCTTAGGTGGTGCAAGGGGTGGCATCCATTTGGGTTGAAAGGGCCACATAGGTCTGCGACACACACGCACCCTCCCTCGGAGGGCAAGCTAGGGTGTGGTGGCCAGGGTTTGAGGGGAGGGCTCCCCTTTGACGTGCGGCCCTAGGGGGAACGAGAAGAAATCCTTGTGTCACAGACGGCACTAAGGTGATCGAGAATCGCATAGAGAAGCAATCCATAACCCTGCAACAATCGCCGCCGCACTCACCACCCACGCATACCGGGGACACAACTGCACATGAGAACAACAAAGACAAGTAATCCCGCCATCGCACAATATAAGGCATTTTTGCAAACTAAAAGAGTTTGCAAAAAAATCTTATAATATGGACGAAAGGAGTACGTACACTCCAGCCACCCATGCTCGGCAGTGGCAACACTCTAGCCCACCAAAACGAGTACGCGGACCACCTAACAAACTGAAGGAAACAACATTCTTCAAGCAGGAGCAGTAACACAAATGGAAAAGAAGATTTTAGCTGTGATCTATTGCAAAATCTTATCCACCTTTGATCAAGCCTATCTCCTCTTTACGCTTCTCTGGTTAAAGGGCCCTCCACTGCAAAAGAAAAACAACAGATTCAAAAACAATATGTGTCATGCCTACGCCCGTGACGTGCACTGCACCAGCTACCACCTCAAAAACTCGCATCGCCCCCAACCTGTGAGAAGGTTGCGAACCAAACTATGGTTGGATTTTTAAGAGGACAGTGACATCCCCAGCCCACCAGAGTTCAAGTCCTAGACTTGACATTGGTTCTCGCGTTTTCCTGAATTTTTTCCAAGCTTTCTGGCTATGTGTGTTTCAGCTGGAGGAGACGTTCCCATCGTACGTTCATAGAGATGAGTGTATATGAGCGGTTTCGATTGTACTGTGTTAAAAAAACATGTCACAAGGTCCATTTTTTAGGGGTAAACCATACTTTATTCAATGTTTGGAGTAAGGTTTACAAGAATTACAAACGGGTTGTGGGGAGATCCCATCCACAAGTGGCAACCCACATCTAAAGAAGAAGAAAACTTACTCCCTCCTTCCATCTATATAGGGCCTAATGCGTTTTTCAAGACCGTCTTTGACTATTGATAAAATTTATACTACATGCCATGCATAATGTGAAAATTATATCATTGAAAGCTCCTTTCACATACGAATTTGATGATGTGCTTTATGTAAGTTGCATGTCATATATTATTGCTCTAACATTTGGTCAAAGTTTGCCTCGAAAAACGCATTAGGCCCTATATAGATGGAAGGAGGGAGTATCTAGATTATGAGAATCAAAGTTCATACTATGTCCTTCAAAAATAAAAGCGCAGCTAGTAAAGTCTCTCACTCGAGCACAAATTTCCTTGATAATAGCATTGTGCCTTCCTTCCGATCAATTCTTTATATCTCCTACAACTCCCGTGCAATCACATGCAATAACGATGCGGTCTAGCGATAGATCAAGGGCTAATGCCAATGCTTCGCGGCATGCCAGTGCTTCCAACGTCGCTGGTTTTGCTATGTCCCCGAAGACCATAGCTGAAGAACTAAAAAAATTCTGAATGATCGCAACACACCAGTTGCCCCGCTCCTTCCATTTCTAGCCAGCCCACCATCAACTTGGATCTTGACCACTCCCACGCCCGATGCTCTCCAATGACTCGCGCTTTGCTTCGCACCCAGTGGTGCAACTTGCGCACCAGGACTACCAGGTTCCACAATTGTATTTAGCTATGCTATATAGTTCATCACAAAAGCATGTGTCACAACGGACTTTGCAAAACTCCCTCATGTATAACTTTACGGTGAGCTGCCCAGATCGCCCAAAGGGTGACGACCAGCTTTATGAGACTAGCATGCGGTAGACCATCTATAAGTGAAAATAACCACAACTTAGCATGTGGTTCCTCTGAAGCTTAGACATACTCGGCCACATCCTTATCTACTAGTGCCCACATGCGCCATGCTGTTGAGCAATCCAACAGTGAATGATGTCAAGAGTCTGGCATCCCACATAACTGACACTTATTCTCCTCAGCCATGTTCCTATTGTGTCTAAGATCCTCTGTAGTGATTGAGTGTTTGGCAAGCCTCCAAAGAAAATTACGGATCTTCCACGACACCTTAACCGACCACAAAGAGGTCTAACTATTCTCATGTGCTTCATAATCCAAACTTCCCATATTACCTTCTAGCCAATCTTCTCTCATTCTCTTTATCTCAACTAACATGCGATAAGCCGATCTCACTGTGAACATACCATTATTCTCAAAATTCCATGCCCAGAAATCGGCCATCCGCCGAGTGCAAATAGGGATACTTAGGACCGTACACTTGTCCGCCACCAGAAAGGTTTGATCAACGATATCCCTCCTCCAAGTAGCACTTGTATTATTTATATCTATGAGTTCATTTACAATCGCGGGGGGGGGGGGGGGGGTCATCACCTATTCTCCTTATGAAAGTTTGGCACATGGCATCCCTCCCTTCCATGATAGCAACACCACACCTGCGAGGGTCGGCTGCCTAGCTCAGTGAAAGTATCGTTCCACTCAAGTAGTATATCGCCTTAAGCATACGCGCATACAAAGAGCTCGGATGCCGTAGTAACCTCCACGACTACCGCCCAAGAAGGGCAAGGTTAAACAGTTCAAAATCTCGGAATCCTAGCCCTCTCATAAATTTTGGTTGAGTCATGGTCTTCTATGTTTTTTTTCGTTTTCCTTCTTTACTCCCAACCAAAACTGCCTCATTAGTTTATTTAGGTGCTTACACATACTCATTGGCAATATGTCACAAGGTTCATGGGTTGCTGCTGTTGCGAAGGAGCTCCCCTCTCCCTAATTAAGCCCATGAAGAGGAACTGAGCCCAGCCCATGTAACCGCCCATGGACATGGTTTCTATACAGCGGGTTTCATATGCAGCCTATATCGTGTCGGGGAATACACTTTGGTTCCTGGTTGTATATACATTCTAGATAGAGATTTTTTTAATAATTAAACAAAAAGTCAAAATAGTTTAGAAGTATTTTTAGAATAAATGTGACTTACTTTTGCATTAGTATATAAATTTTCATGAACAAAAAAACCAAAGTTGACTTCAGAGCAAAAAAGATAAATTTTATTTACTATTATAGGTCACTATTTTGTCTTTTTTTAGATTAAAAAATTGTCTTTTCTAAAAAGAAGTCAAAGGGGGAGTTTTTTTTTTGGGATTTTTCTTACAAGTACAATGAAAAGTCAAGTTTATTTGGAAAATAATTTCATATTTTTTGACTTTTTGTTGATTACTAAATATTTTTCATACAGGGTGAGATACGCCCATAAACCAAAAATTCCCCTCCATATCGCGTCCGTTGTTCCACCCACCACATTGCTTTTTTTTTTGCAGGGAACCCACCAGATTGCTTTTTTTTTGCATGGTAATATGTATCTCGTTCATATCACAAAGATTCAAATACAAGTCATATAAAGACCGACATGACAAAATTGAAAAGACAACATAATGTCTCTGCGATTGACACCAACGCCTGTCACTTGCTCCGGCACCACCATAGCAGCCACCGAAAGAAAAAATGACGGATCACCTTCTCACTCGTGCTCGACGTGGCTCCATCACTGATATGCAGCTTTGCGGACCTCCAAGGTGACTCACCAAAGACCAAACCATATCGTTGAACGAATCAGATCGGGGCAACACCCCGGACACGTCATCGAATTCCAGATCTGGTACCCCACGTGACTAAGACGTTGGAGGATGAAGCCATACCTGCCATCCACGTACCACGAGCCCAGCACACGCTCTGTCTTCCAGATGCCGTCGATGCAGACCACAATCTGCATCCGCTCCACAACTACCTCCCAAGCTTCGCACCGACGTTGGAGCAGACACCGTCGCAACGGCGGAGCCCGAGGACACATGTCCACCACAAGGATACTATCGCTGCCACGACATTCCTGCTTGAACAAACTGGTTTCAGATCCTTCACCGACAATAGAGATGACCGCCTCGCCGGAGAAGAATCCGGAGCTTCTTTATTTAGCATGGCCGTCGCCGTCGCCGAAGCCAAGATGTCGATGGATCCAAAACCCTAAGTTTCTTGGGCCCTAAAACCTAAAGCTAAGACAATCCACACGCACGGGATCCTGCGACCCACTCACCACCGACAATCAAAAGGTCACCGGCGGAGGAGAGCTGCCAGAAGACGGCGTGGGAAGGGGCGGCTCTCCTGGTGGTGGCGGCGGCTAGGTTTCGCTACAGGAGAAAAAACGACTCGAGGCTAGACTTGCTTGTATTGCCCCGTATAACAACTACTCACCGTATTTCAGCTGGTGGGCCACCTTTACTGGCACGCGTGACATATGACACCCACCTCTCCCATCTCTCTCACGCCTACACTCCGGACAGGGGCGCATGCGCGTGGTACTACTACTCTCCAGAGCCTGCATGCGTCCTTGTATTTTATTCATATATAGTACGCGATGCTGCTTTCGAGCTGGGTGCCAAACCGGGTTGGCAGTACTATCACATCAACTTCTTATTAGCACGGTAGTTAGGCGAGTGAGACGAGTACCAAGTGCTCTCGTCATATGGCCTAAGTGCTACGCCCATCTGCCATTACCATAAGCTTGACGCAGCTAAGTGCAAGGTATATATGGCCTAAGTGCTACTGCCACTCAAAATGATGTACTCCGCTAGTTAGATACAGCCTCCCTTGGGACACGGATATTTTGCTCCTGGGCTCAAATGCACCTGCATGAACAGTGAATTCTAAAAAAAGAATCAAATAAATCTGATTTTTTGTGTGGGCGAACATCAACAAATGTTCTAACATCTGCAAGTTTTCACCTTGAAAAGACATCCGTGGAGGTCTTTACAACAAAATATCAGGAGTGCATTTTGAACATTCATTTTCAGTTCTTTGTCACACACACCCCCCCCCACTACGGATGTCTTTTTTTGGCGAAATTTTGTCGTGTTATAATACTTGGTTGATGATTTGATGTTTGTTGACATATAATGTGCTGTCTAGTCTCTTTCATCATATCGGTCTTTTGATTGCATTGGCTAGAGCATGCACTTCTACATGGTATCTATCGCAAGTCGATCCTCTCCCGCTTCCGCCTAACCTAGCCGCCGCCACCACCATCTCAGCCGCCACCGCCGCCCCACGCCGCCGCCGCTTCCTCTCGCCCCGCGCTTCCCCTCGCCGCGACGCGCCCCACCTCCCTGCTGCGCCGCCTCCTCCCCAAACCCTAGCCGCCGCCCTTTCTCTCCCACCACGCCACCGCTATGTCATCCACCGCCTCCACCTACTCCAACCCCTTCGTCGGGCCGGACCCCCTGACATCCGCGACATCAACATCCACGAACGCGTCCCCGTCGTCCTTGATGCCACCGACTCCATGTACTTTGCGTGGAAGAAGTACTTCTTGCTGCTCTTCCGCGAGAACAATCTCATGGATCACGTTGACGGCACCGTCGACTCGCGCGCTATGGTGGGCGACTCTGAGTGGACCGCGATCGATGCCACACTCATCCGGTGGTTCTTCACCATCATCTCGAAGGACCTATTTCACACGGTTGTAAGCGATGGTGATGACGTCCGCTGAGGGAGTCCTGGACTAAGGGGTCCTCGGGCGTCCGACCTGTTATCCATGGGCCAGACTGATGGGTTGTGAAGACATGAAGGCCGAAGACTGTACCCGTGTCCGGATTGGACTCTCCTTGGCGTGGAAGGCAAGCTTGGCGACCGACTATAAAGATTCCTTCTTATGTAACCGACTCTATGTAAACCCTAGATCCCCCCGGTGTCTATATAAACCAGAGGGGTTAGTCCGGAAAGCATATACTCATTACCATAGTTATACAGGCTAGGCTTCTAGGGTTTAGCTATTACGATCTCGTGGTAGATCAACTCTTGTAACACTCATATTCATCAAGATCAATCAAGCAGGACGTAGGGTATTACCTCCATAGAGAGGGCCCGAACCTGGGTAAACATCGTGTCCCCCATCTCCTGTTACCATCGATCCTAGACGCACAGTTCAGGACCCCCTACCCGAGATCCGCCGGTTTTGACACCGACATTGGTGCTTTCATTGAGAGTTCCACTATGTCGTCAACGAAAGGTTCGATGGCCCCTTCAATCGTCTATAGTGATGCTGTCCAAGGAGAAACCTTCCTCCCCGGACAGATTCTCGTGTTCGGCGGCTTCGTACTGCGGGCCAACTCGCTTGGCCATCTGGAGCAGATCGATAGCTACGCCCCTGGCCACCAGGTCAGATTTGGAAGCTTGAACTACGTCACGGATATCCGTGGAGACTTGATCTTCAATGGATTTGAGACCGCAGGGATCGCTCCCCCTCGCCCCGATGAACATGACTTAAATCTGTCATCGGATCACATCCAGGAGATGGTCCCTGTTGCTGCAACAGCCTTAGAACTGGAGCAGATCGTGCCATCCGAGGCCACAGAGTCCGCGGCGTTGGAGCCGCACACGGACTCGGCACCCCACAATATTTGCGCCAATGGAACTCCGGACTCGTCTCCGGCTATAAGTCCTGGACCGGGTACGCCTGCAGACACCGAGCTGGATCGGTTATCGATTCTCGAATTCAGCGCCGTAGGCATCTTCCAGCACTCACCTTTGGGTGATGTGCTAAACTCTTTAAAGAACTTATCCTTGGAGAAGGACTCATAGCCGAACTATGTTCGGTTCGAGCCAGAGGCTGGTGATGGGAAATTTTGCTTCCCACATGCCACCCACTTCATAGCCACTGTCGATGACTTAACTGACTTGCTTGATTACGGTTCTGAAGACATCGACGGTATGGACGATGATGCCGACATGGAGCAAGGTCAAGACCCGCCGTTCACTGGACGTTGGACGGCCACCTCTTCATAGGATGTGTACATGGTCGACACACCTAAAAAAGCTAGCGACAATGACAAAGGAGATCCAGTTGCGAATAAACCTTCTGAGACATAGTCCAAGCGCCAGCGCCCTAAACGCCGTCTAAGCTTCGTCGCTCAAATGATGGCAACACTGGCACCAGAGAAAATAGTACTTCGGGCGACGCCGAAAACAAAGAAGACCCTATCGGAGATGCATCATAATAGGAGGAACAAGACAACAAGCAAGATAACCCTGATAAACAGGCCATGACCAATGACCCAGACGATGATAGTTATCGTCCAGTCTCCGAGGATGATGAGAGCCTCGGCAATGAGGACTTCATCGTGCTTGAGGCCCCCCTCGAGCAGGAGCGCTTCAAGCGCCAGTTGATACGTCTCCATCGTATCTACTTTTCCAAACACTTTTGCCCTTGTTTTGGACTCTAACTTGCATGATTTGAATGGAACTAACCCAGACTAATGCTGTTTTCAGCTGAATTGCCATGGTGTTATTTTTGTGCAGAAATAAAAGTTCTTGGAATGACCTGAAAATCAACGGAGTATTGTTCTGGAACATATAATGAATATTGGAAGGAAGATCCACGTCAGGGGGTGTCCCACCTGTCCACGATGGTGGGGGTGCGCCTGCCCCCCTGGGCCCGCCCCCTGTCTCGTGGGCTCCCTGATGCTCCATCGACCTCAACCTGGACTCCATATATTCACTTTCAGGGACAAAAAACTAGAGGAGAAGGATTCATCATGTTTTACAATACGGAGCCGCCGCCAAGCCCTAAACTCTCTTGAGAGGGCTGATTTGGAGTCCGTTCGGGGCTATGGAGAGGGGAATCCGTCGCCATCTTCATCATCAACCATCCTCCATCACCAATTTCATGATGCTCACCGCCGTGCGTGAGTAATTCCATCGTAGGCTTGCTGGACGATGATGGGTTGGATGAGATTTATCATGTAATCGAGTTAGTTTTGTTAGGGTTTGATCCCTAGTATCCACTATGTTCTGAGATTGATGTTGCTATGACTTTGCTATGCTTAATGCTTGTCACTAGGGCCCGAGTGCCATGATTTCAGATCTGAACCTATTATGTTTTCATCAATATATGAGAGTTCTTGATCCTATCTTGCAAGTCTATAGTCACCTATTATGTGTTATGATCCGTTAACCCCGAAGTAACAATAATCGGGATACTTACCGGTGATGACCATAGTTTGAGGAGTTCATGTATTCACCATGTGTTAATGCTTTGTTTCGGTACTCTATTAAAATGAGGCCTTAATATCCCTTAGTTTCCGCTAGGACCCCGCTTCCACGGGAGGGTAGGACAAAAGACGCCGTGCAAGTTCTTTTCCATAAGCACGTATGACTATATTCGGAATACATGCCTACATTACATTGATGAACTCGAGCTAGTTCTGTGTCACCCTAGGTTATGATTGTTGCATGATGAACCGCATCCGACATAATTCTCCATCACCGATCCATTGCCTACGAGCTTTCCATATGTTGTTGAGAAAATTCCTTATTTGACACTGTCTTAAAATCTGGTTCCTTATTTGACACTGGAAAAGTTTTTCTTCCCTATTTGACACTAGTCCTAAATTTTATTCCCTATACGACACTTCCGTCTATTTTGAGCCTAAATGACATCTGAAAAGACGATTTTACCCCTCATGCGGTATGTGTGTACGCGCGTGTGTGTTGTTGCATGTGTGGGTGCACGCGCACATGTGTGCTGCTGCTGCATGTGTGCTGTTGCGTGTGTGTTTGCTACAGCATGTGTACGTGCGCGCGCGCTGTTGCGTGCCTATGTGCTGCCTGCGTCTGTGCTGCTGCTGCGTGTGTGTGTATGTGTGTGTGCGCTGCGTGCGCGTGTGTTGCTGCGTGTGTGTGCGCGTGCATGTGTGTTGCTGCGTGTGTGTGTGCATGCGCGCGTGCGTGTTGTTGTGTGTGTGCGTGTGTGTGTTGGGCATGTGTATGTGTTGCTGCGTGTGTGCTCCTGCCCTCGCACTGATGTTGCATGTATGCGCTATTGCCCCCCCACACACATACCACATGAGGGGCAAAAAAGTCTTTTCAGGTGTCATTTAGGCTCAAAATGGACGGAAATGTCATATAGGGAATAAAATTTAGAACTTGTGTCAAATAGGGAAGAAAAACTTTTCCAGTGTCAAATAAGGAAGCAGATTTTAAGATAGTGTCAAATAAGGAATTTTCTCTATATTGTTCTTCGCTTATTTACTTTTTCGTTGCTATTATTATCATCACTACAAAACACCAAAATATTACTTTTGCTACCGTTACCTTTGCTATAGTTACCACTATTATCATATTACTTTGCTACTAAACACTTTGCTGCAGATATTAAGTTTTCAGGTGTGGTTGAATTGACAACTCAGCTGCTAATACTTGAGAATATTCTTTGGCTCCCCTTGTGTCAAATCAATAAATTTGGGTTGAATACTCTACCCTCAAAAACTGTTGCGATCCCCTATACTTGTGGGTTATCAAGATTATTTTTTGGCGCCGTTGCCGGGGAGCATAGCTCTATTCTTTGAGTAACTTGGGATATATATCTGCTTATCATTATGAAGAACTTGAAAGATGCTAAAAAATTTTATCCCTCAACTACGAGGGGAGGTAAGGAACTGCCATCTAGCTCTGCACTTGATTCACATTCTGTTTTGAGTAAGCTTGCGACACCTATACCTTCTTCTGCTATTAATTCTGATATATCGCATGTTATTGATGATGCCACTTCTGCTATGCATGGTACTTATGATGAAACTACTTCTATGCTTGATACTACTGTGCCACTTGGTGAATTTTTTGATGAACAACTTGCTAGGGCTAGAGAGAATGAAATTATTGAAACTGATAATATTGATGAAAGTGATGATGAAGACTCTCCCCCTAGATATGAATTACCTGTTGTGCCTGAGGGCTATGTTATGGATGAAGAAACTCCTAGAGATTTTCTTGCTTGCAATGATAGGAATGATCTTAAGAAATTATTAGCTAAGCTGAAACAAAAAACTCTGAATGCTAGAATGAAATATGATCCTGCTTATGCTACTTCACCTATCTTTGTTACTGATAAGGATTATGATTTCTCTGTTGATCCTGAAATAATTACTTTAGTTGAATCTGATCCTTTCTATGGTTATGAATCTAAAACTGTTGTGGCACATCTTACTAAATTAAATGATATAGCCACCCTGTTCACTAAAGATGAGAAAACCCAATGCTATTATATTCTTAAGATATTTCCGTTCTCATTAAAGGGTGATGCTAAGATATGGTTTAATTCTCTTGATCCTGGTTGTGTGCGTAGTCCCTAGAATATGATTTATTACTTCTATGCTAAATATTTCCCCGCTCATAAGAAACAAGCTGCTTTAAGGGAAATATATAATTTTGTGCAAATTGAAGAAGAGAGTCTCCCACAAGCTTGGGGGAGGCTTCTCCAATTACTTAATGCTTTGACTGATCATCCTCTTAAGAAAAATGAAATACTTGATATCTTTTATAATGGACTAACTGATTCTTCCAGAGACCACCTGGATAGTTGTGCTGGTTGTGTTTTCAGGGAAAGAACACCAGACGAAGCTGAAATTATATTGAATAATATGTTGACTAATGAAAATAATTGGACACTTCCTGATCCAATTCCTGATCCAATTCCTGAACCGACTTCTAAGCCAACTCCGAAGAAGAGGGATATTCTATTTCTCAGTCTTGAAGATATGCAAGAGGCAAAGAAATCTATGAAAGGAAAGGGTATTAAAGCTGAAGATGTTAAGAATTTACCTCCTATTGAAGAAATACATGGTCTTAATTTACCGCCTGTTGAAGAAATACATGGTCTTGATAACCCGACACATGTAGTAAAGGTAAATTCTCTCTATAGATATGATAAAGCTGAAATCCCATTTACTAAGTTTGCTAGCCCATGCTTGGATGAGTTTGATGACTTTATGGTTAAGCAAGAAAACTTCAATACTTATTTTGGTAGAGAATTAAAACGCAATGCTGATATGCTTGAACACTTGGGTGATTATATGGCTAATGTGAAAGGTGAACTTAAACTTATTAGTAAACATGCTTCTATGGTTACCACTCAAGTAGAACAAGTACTCAAAGCTCAGAATGATTTGCTCAATGAATTAAATAGTAAGAAAAATGATAATGCTGTTAGAGTTATGACTCGAGGTGGTAAAATGACTCAGGAACCTTTGTATCCTGAAGGCCATCCTAAGAGAATTGAGTAAGATTCTCAGGGAAATATTATTGATGCACCTAGTCCTTCTAACAGGAAGAAAAATAAAAATGATAGGACTTTGCATGCTTCTAGTGAACCTATTATTGACACACCTGAGAATCCTAATGATATTTCTATTTTTGATGCTGAAACACAATTTGGTAATGAACATGAACCTAGTAATAATGTTAATGATGATGTTCATGTTGATGCTCAACCTAGCAATGAGAATGATGTAGAAATTGAACCTGCTGTTGATCTTGATAACCCACAATCAAAGAATCAACGTTATGATAAGAGAGACTTTGTTGCTAGGGAGCACGGTAAGGAAAGAGAACCATGGGTTCGGAAACCCATGCCTTTTCCTCCTAAACCATCCAAGAAAAAGGATGATGAGGATTTTGAGCGCTTTGCTGGAATGATTAGACCTATCTTCTTACGTATGCGTTTGACTGATATGCTCAAAATGAATCCTTATGCTAAGTATATGAAAGAAATTGTTACAAATAAAAGAAAGATACCGGAAGCTGAAATTTGCACCATGCTTGCTAATTATACTTTTAAAGGTGGAATACCTAAGAAACTAGGAGATCCTGGAGTACCAACTATACCGTGCTCCATTAAAAGAAACTATGTTAAAACTGCTTTATGTGATCTTGGAGCCGGTGTTAGTGTTATGCCTCTCTCTTTATATCGTAGACTTGATTTGAATAAGTTGACACCTACTGAAATAGCTTTGCAAATGGCTGATAAATCAACTGCTATACCTGTCGATATTTGTGAGGATGTGCCTGTTGTGGTTGCAAACGTTACTATTTTAACGGACTTTGTTATTCTTGATATTCTCGAGGACGATAGTATGTCTATTATTCTTGGAAGACCCTTTTCGAATACTGTAGGGGCTGTTATTGATTGCACCAAAGGCAATGTCACTTTTCATGTCAATGGCAATGAGCATACGGTACACTTTCCGAGGAAACAACCTCAAGTTCATAGTATAAACTCTATTGGAAAAATTCCATCGATTATTTTTGGAGGTTTTGAATTTCCTCTTCCCACTGTCAAGAAGAAATATGATATTCTTATTGTTGGGGATGTGCATATCCCCATTGAGGTAACCTAGTGCTATTCAAAAATTCTCCGGTTCCATGTTGTTCGGAATGAGTTTGTTAACAAGGCCTGATCAACCTTGTTAGTGGATTCCTTTTGATGAGCATGAGATGGATGAATTTAGAAAACACAACTCTCTGTACCCTCTTTTTATTTTCTGTTATTTATATTAAATAAAGCAAAAATAGCAATTTCTGTCTGTTTTCTGAATCAATGCAATAAAAAATACCCCGAAAATAAAAGTTCTCCAAATGCCCTGAAAATTAAATATGATTTTTTCTAGAATATTTGAGAATATCTGGCACTGAGAACACAACAGGGGGAGCAAGCACCTGGCCACGAGGGTGGAGGACGCGCCCTACCCCCTGGGCGCGCCCCCCTGCCTCGTGGGCCCACGGTGGCTCCCCTCCACTTATTCCAGCTACCACACATTCCTTCTTCCTCCCACAAACACCACTAACCAGCTCAAACCCGAGTCCAAGCTCATTTTTCTACCATTTTCGATCTCCTTGCTCAAAGCACCTCTCACAAAACTGCTTTGGGGGATTGTTCCTTGGTATGTGTGACTCCTCCAATGGTCCAATTAGTTTTTGTTCTAGTGCTTTATTCATTGCATATTTTGCTGCTTAGGTGACCCTGTTCTTGAGCTTGCATGTCAAATTTATATGGTAAAAAGTAGTTTTGATGCATGATATTTCCTCTAGGCACTTGTAGGAGTAGTTTCTATCAATATTGTTGAGTTTGGTTCACTTTTATTTTAAAGTTACTAAAATTTCAGAAATTTTTTCAGAGGAAGAAATATGTTTAGGAAAATGTACCAATGTGGTCCTTCAAGGAAGCAAGGACCCAGGCTTGCAATGCGTGATGCCGACGAAGAACCACCGAGGGAAGATGAAGTGTGGGCTTGTGAATGGCCTTCAGAGGACTTTATGGATCGAGCAGGAATCAAGGAAGAATTTAACACATATGTGCGTAATGCTGATCTTGAGAGCTTCGAGGCAGACAAATGCCGCCAGTACTACCAGCTCACTGATTCCTTTGTGAGGAGGCAAAAGGGAGATATGTTATAACCAGGGAGGAAGCGGACGAGTATAAGAGGAGGACGGAGACGGCCCGTCTCCAAGCGGTAGCTCATGAGGCAATAGCTGCTGCATCACAGTACGACCCCAACTATCACTTTGGATATCCGCCAGGTCAGCCGTGGCCATAGACCAACTTAGGCCAAAAGCCTAAGCTTGGGGGAGTACGTATTTCTCACCGACATTACATTTATGTTCACACACCCATGCTAGTTGTCAGTGCTCATACTTTTTCACTTATCATCCATGCTAGTTTATTTCCTTTTTATGCTTTCTTCTCGTGTGTTTGATAAACCTTAAGAAAAGCCAAAAAATTAGTTGTAACTTTTAGTTAGTTTACTTTCCATCCTTGTAGTAGTAATTAAAAAGAAAACCCAAAAAGATTTCTCGTTATTCTTTTGCTTGTTGGGAGCTTTCCCGTGTAAATAGTTTTATTTCTTTTCTTTCCTTTGGGGGCCGATAGGATAAGACCATAATGAAAATGTTAGAGTGGCTCTTATATGCATTATTCTTGATCTGATAAAGAGCCCATATTACCTTGTCTTCTCTCTTGAATTGAATGCTTGCAGATTCCAGCTTAGTCCAATGCACGTGCACTATTATTATTATCCACACTATTCGATCGTGCAAGTGAAAGGCAATAATGATGTTTATATGATGAACTTATTGAGATGAGAAAAGCTGGTATGAACTCGACCTCTCTTGTTTTTGTAAATACGATTAGTTCATCGTTCCTGATTCAGCCTATTATGAATAAACATATTTGCAATGACAATTAGAGATTATAGTTGCTTATGCCATGCTTAATTAGCTAGGAGCTTATAATGGTTTACCTTGCGTGCCAACATCCTATTAAAATGGTTGTGATGTGGTATGATAGGGTGGTATCCTCTTTTGAACGATTCGAGTGGCTTGACTTGGCACATGTTCAACATGTAGTTGAAACAAAATCAACATAGCCTCTATGATATTTATGTTCATGGTGCATTATATCCTACTCATGCTTGCATTCGGTGTTGATTAATTTTAATGCATGTTCATGACTGTTGTCGCTCTCTAGCTGGTCGCTTCCCAGTCTTTTGCTAGCCTTCACCAGTACTAAGCGGGAATACTGCTTGTGCATCCAATTCCATAAACCCCAAAGTTATTCCATATGAGTCCACTATACCTACCTAGATACGGTATCTACCTGCCATTCCAAGTAAATTTGTATGTGCCAAACTCTAAACCTTCATATAAATATCATGTTTTGTATGCTTGAATAGCTCATGTATCAACTAGGGTTGTCCGTATCTTTCATGTTAGGCGGGTTATTCTCAAGAGGAGTGGACTCCGCTCCTCACTCACGAGAAAATGGCTGGTCACCGGGATGCCAAGTCCCATGCTTTATGCAAATCAAATCAAAATAATTGCAAACAAAACTCCCCCGGGACTCTTGTTAGTTGGAGGCACTTGTTGTTTCAAGCAAGCCAGGGATTGATGCTTGTTGGTGGAGGGGGAGTATAAACTTTACCATTCTGTTTGGGAACCGCCTGTAATGTGTGTAGCATGGAAGATATCACCATCTCTTGGTTGTTATGTTGACAATGAAAGTATACCGCTCAAAATATTATTCATATCTATTTCAAAACTGAGCTCTGGCACCTCTACAAATCCCTGCTTCCCTCTGCGAAGGGCCTATCTATTTACTTTTATGCCGACTCATCATCCTCTTATTAAAAATCACTAGTTGGAGAGCACCACTGTCATTTGCATTCATTACTGTTAGTTTACATTGAGTATGACTTGACTGGATCTCTTTTACCATGAATTACAATGTCTAGTCAGTCCTTGATCTTTAAAGGTGCTCTGCATTTATGTTTTGCGGTCTCAGAAAGGTGCTAGCGAGATACCATCTTGTTATATCATACCATGATTATTTTGAGAAAGTGTTGTCATCCGAGATTTATTATTATTGCTCGCTAGTTGATTATGCCATTGATATGAGTAAACATGAGACCTAAATATTATTGTGAATGTGTTTAGTTCATAATCTTTGCTGAAAACTTGAATGCTGGCTTTACATATTTACAACAACAAGAGCAAACGGAGTTTGTAAAAGTTTTTCTTTATCACTTTCAGTTAATCAACTGAATTGCTTGAGGACAAGGAAAGGTTTAAGCTTGGGGGAGTTGATACGTCTCCGTCGTATCTACTTTTCCAAACACTTTTGCCCTTGTTTTGGACTTTAACCTGCATGATTTGAATGGAACTAACCCGGACAGACGCTGTTTTGAGCAGAATTGCCATGGTGTTATTTTCGTGCAAAAATAAAAGTTCTTGGAATGACCTGAAAATCAACGGAGTATTATTCTGGAACATATAATGAATATTGGAAGGAAGGTCCATGTCAGGGGTGTCCCACCTGTCCACGAGGGTGGGGGGGCACGCCTACCCCCTGGGCATGCCCCCTGCCTCGTGGGCCCCCTGACGCTCCACCGACCTCAACCTAGACTCTATATATTCACTTTCGGGGAGAAAAAACTAGATGAGAAGGATTCATCGTGTTTTATGATACGGAGCCGCCGCCAAGCCCTAAACTCTCTCAGGAGGGCTGATCTGGAGTCCGTTCGGGGCTCCGGAGAGGGGAATCCATCGTCATCGTCATCATCAACCATCCTCCATCACCAATTTCATGATGCTCACCGCCGTGCGTGAGTAATTCCATCGTAGGCTTGCTGGACGGTGATGGGTTCGATGAGATTTATCATGTAATCGAGTTAGTTTTGTTAGGTTTTGATCCCTAGTATCCACTATGTTCTGAGATTGATGTTTCTATGACTTTGCTATGCTTAATGCTTGTCACTAGGGCCCGAGTGCCATGATTTCAGATCTGAACCTATTATGTTTTCATCAATATATGAGAGTTCTTGATCCTATCTTGCAAATCTATAGTCACCTATTATGTGTTATGACCCGTTAACCCCGAAGTGACAATAATCGGGATACTTACCGGTGATGACCATAGTTTGAGGAGTTCATGTATTCACCATGTGTTAATGCTTTGTTCCGGTACTCTATTAAAAGGAGGCCTTAATATCCCTTAGTTTCCGCTAGGACCCCGCTGCCACGGGAGGGTAGGACAAAAGATGTCATGCAAGTTCTTTTCCATAAGCACGTATGACTATATTCGGAATACATGCCTACATTACATTGATGAACTCAAGCTAGTTCTGTGTCACCCTAGGTTATGATTGTTGCATGATGAACTACATCCGGCATAATTCTCCATCACCGATCCATTGCCTACGAGCTTTCCATATATTGTTCTTCGCTTATTTACTTTTTCGTTGCTATTGTTATCATCACTACAAAACACCTAAAATATTACTTTTGCTACCATTACCTTTGCTATCATTACCACTACTATCATATTACTTTGCTACTAAACACTTTGCTGCAGATATTAAGTTTCCGGGTGTGGTTGAATTGACAACTCAGCTGCTAATACTTGATAATATTCTTTAGCTCCCCTTGTGTCGAATCAATAAATTTGGGTTGAATACTCTACCCTCGAAAACTGTTGCGATCCCCTATACTTGTGGGTTGTCACCAGCTAATAGCCACTGCAAGAAGCCTGAAGAAGAAGCAGCAGCAGCTCCAAGCTGATCAAGACCTGCTCATTGACAGGTGGACTGATGTCCTGGCGGCTGAGGAATACGGCCTCGAGCGCCCAGCCAAGATTTACCCAAAGCGCAGACTGCTACCTCAGTTCGATGAGGAGGCACCAAATCCCATACCTCCCCCACGCAATGTGGACCGACCACCACGTGGTCGGGATAGTGCGGCGGACCGACCACCTAGACGTCGGGATAAAACGACAACTCAGGCCAAACAACAGCCCGCCCCACCGCCTCGCAAAAACAGGGACAGAACAGCTCAAGACCATACGTATGACCTTCGGCAGGAGCTGGACAGCAGAGCAGGACACACCAAATCAATCTACGGATCGCGAGGACGCTTCCCGACTCAGGATGACGGCTACCTATTCGGACATGACAAACCTAGTCACACCCGGGCCGACAACCGCAGACGGACTTCATCGGAGGAGCGCCGTGATGCGGCCCGATATAGAGGCGCCGCACACACTCTCTGCTTCGCAGATGAGGTGCTGGATCACGAATTCCCCGAGGGATTCAAGCTCGTCAATATTGAATCATACGATGGAACAACCGATCCCGCTGTATGGATTGAGGACTTTATTCTCCACATCCACATGGCTCGTGGATACGATCTCCACGCCATCAAATACCTCCCACTAAAGCTCAAAGGGCCAGCTCGACACTGGCTAAATATCCTGCCCGAAAATTCCATCGGCAGCTGGGAGGACTTGGAAGAAGCCTTCCTTGACAACTTCCAAGGTACATATGTCCGGCCACCCGATGCCGATGACTTAAGCCACATAGTTCAACAACCTATAGAATCAACCAGAAAATTCTGGACTAGATTCCTAACCAAAAAGAACCAGATCGTTGATTGTATGGATGCCGAAGCCCTAGCGGACTTTAAACACAACAACCGTGACGAATGGCTAGCACGCCACCTTGACCAAGAAAAGCCGAAGTCCATGGCAGCCCTTATGGCACTCATGACCCGCTTTTGTGCATGTGAGGACAGCTGGCTGGTTCATAGCAAAAACACAGCCAGCGAGACAGGCTCCTCCGAGGCTAAGAACAACACCGGCAAGCTCCGGCGCAATAGACACAAATGCCGAAGCAATGGCGACAACACCGATGACACCACCGTTAACACCGGATTCAGCGGCTCCAAGTCCGGACAGCGAAAGAAGCCCTACAAAAGGAACAGTGAGGGACCATCCAGCCTAGATCGCATACTCAATTGTCCGTGCCAGATACATGGTACCCCAGATAAACAAGCCAATCATACCAACAGGGATTGTTGGGTTTTCAAATAGGTGGCAAGTTAAATGCCGAAAACAAGGAAAATGGATCACAAAGTGAGGACGAGGACAAAGAGCCCCGACAGTCGAACACCGGCGGGGGGGGGGGGCAGAAGAAATTTCCCCCTCAAGTCAAAACGGTGAACATGATATACGCTACACACATCCCCAAAAGGGATCGTAAGCGAGCACTTAGGGACGTCTACGCGGTAGAGCCAGTCGCCCCAAAATTCAATCCGTGGTCGTCATTCCCGATCACCTTCGATCATCGAGATCACCCAACTAGTATCCGGCATGGCGGTTCAGCCGCACTAGTCCTCGATCCAATTATCGATGGGTTTCACCTAACACGAGTCTTGATGGACGGTGGTACCAGCCTCAACCTGCTTTATCAGGACATAGTGCAGAAGATGGGCATTAACCCCTCACTAATCAAACCAACAAAGACTACCTTTAAAGGAGTCAACCAGGCGTAGAGGCTTGCTGTACGGGCTCAATCACGCTGGAGGTGGTCTTCGATTCACCAGACAACTTCCGAAGCGAAGAGTTAATCTTTGATATCGTCCCCTTCCGCAACGGCTACCACGCACTGCTCGGACGAACCACATTTGCTAGATTCAACGCAGTGCCACACTATGCTTATCTCAAGCTCAAGATGCCCGGTCCGCGTGGCGTCATAACAGTCAATGGCAATACTGAATGCTCCCTCCAAACAGAGGAGCACACCGTCACCCTAGCAGCAGAGGTACAAAGCGGCCTTCTCAAGCAGCACCATAGTATGGCTGCCGAGCCCCTGGACATCGTTAAGAGGTTCCAGACTACACTGCAGTAGGAAAACGCGGCTCGTCAAGAGCTTGATTAGCAATTCGGCCTCCGTCCCAGTCTCGATGAAGTAGTGACATTCGTACCATGCGTACATAATTACGCACTCAAAATTCCATGGACATCGACGGAGGCACAAGCCAGCCCGAGATCTACACTTCGGCTAGACCGATCCTGGACACACATATAACTTTACTATCTCCTTTCCCCTTTTTTCAGGTTTCTCTTATGCGGGCCTCCTTCCGCGGCCTGATTAATGGTCCTGTCAAAGGATAAGCACACCGGATTGACACGGAGCACAAGTGTACATGGGAAGCCCTAGAGGCCAACTAAACGATTACTCTATCCGTTTTAGGACCCACACGCAGCTCGCCTTTGGTCGCGACATGTCAAACAACCGGTTGCTTATTGCATTATTTTGTACTAATGTGCTTGGACGCATTAACCCAACTATAATGGAAATAGTTCATGATCCAAGTTCAAGGGCCCCAGATTCTATCTCTGTTCTCCCTCTGTTTTCCTTTAAATCACTTATTTTCTAGCAACCGTACACTCTGGTACGTTTCATATTTGCCAGGGGCTCCCCATCGCCCCACGATACGCAACAAAGTCCGAACAATCCTTAAAGATAAGTTCGGCACCCCGAATTTAGCATTATATGCATTGGCTCCGAATCATGTCTTTGGTCAATAGTTGGGTTGCCCGGCTCATGTGCTTGCTACCCTACGTTCCGCTAAATCGGCTAGGGTAGTAAAGGGAGAACTACTGTGATTGTGCCCTGGCCTTGACCAGATGAGCGCCTCAGTAGAAAAAGCCAAAAACTAACTGTCATGATACGGCGAGAGCCGGTGAGCTGTTTGAGGGTTACAAATCGTTGGAGATTTTTTCCGCATTATGCGAAAGATCGTCACTTCCCGATCAGATGCTGACAGCACCCTGGTTCGAACCAGGGACTGCACCTATTATAAAACTTCTATGGCTAAGTCAGGGCGTTTAAGCCATACAGTCTAATTGCCTTGTTCGTTGCGCTAAAGAACTCCTTCAAGGACCATATAATTGGATCAAGATTGTTTAGATTCCATCCCGAACACCTCCGTACTACCTACGTGAGGGCAGAAGCCGACGACTGGCCAACCCTCAGATTACATACAACATGGCCGCACAGGAGGAAACAATTCAAAGAATAACAAAATTTCATTACAAAACAGGCTTTGTTCTCATAATACAAGGCAAAGGCAACATGAATACATTTATTCAAATACAATGTCCTGCGAACATTGTGCTGCCGCAAGGCGAGACCCCTCCAGGACATTCGCAAAATACCGTTCGGGTGTGCGGTGCTCCTTGCCCTCCGGCGGCCCTCTGGTCACCTCGACGGCATCCATCTTCGCCCACCACATCTTGCAACGGGCGAAGGCTATGCACGCAGCTTCAATGCAGGCTGAGCGCTTGGCGACGTCCAGCCGAGGACAGGCATTCACCATCCGCCTCACGAGTCCAAAGTAGCTGCTTGGCATAGCTTCGGCTGGCCATAGCCGGATTATCAAATTCTTAGTGGCTAGTTCGGCCACCCTATGCAGCTCCACCAGCTGTTTCAGCTGATCGGTGAAGGACACGGGATGCTCTGGCACCGCATACTATGACCAGAATAGCTTCTCCGTAGAACCCCCTCCTTCGGCTCGATAGAACTCCGCGGCGTTTGATACACTGCGTGGTAAATCCGCAAAAGCCCCTGGGGAACTCTGAACCCGGTTAGTAAAAGGTACTGCTTCTCCGTATACTTGCTTTGCATCTTAAATGCCTTACCCGTCGTGATCTTCTTGGCCTCCTGGATCTCCTGGAGGATGGCCTGGGCCTCATTCCGTGCGGTCTCCGCGCTCTGACGAGCCTTGGCGAGTTCAGTCCCCTGAACCGACGCATCATGCTCCAAGGCTTCGCATTTCTTGACCGCATCCTGGAGCTCCTGCTGGACTTCTTTGACCTCGGGCTTGAGCTTATTACGGGTGGCTTGTTGCTGGATAACCTTCTCCCCGGCCTCTTCCAGGGCCTTCCTTAGGGCCTCGACCTCAGTCGCGGTTCCTGCATATATTACGACACTGCGGTCAATATGCAACACCTATCCTTTCCGAACACACAACAAGTCATAACTCACCTTGCTTTTCCTGGAGCTGAACCTTAACCTCGCCGAGCTCGTTCTCGGTCTGCTCTAGCCTCTGCCTTAGTTCAGAGACTTCGGCAGCATGCGAGGTTGCGACCAACAGCGACGCCTGCTTATTCATACATATTACATTAGTCTCCTATAACAAAAGATTGATCCTATGTCCAGTTCTTCTTGCCGAACACCGGACAGTGTCTCAGGGGCTACTGACTACACAGGGTTTTTCTCTTTCTTACCTCGAAACCTGTCAACAGGCTGCTGCAGCCTTCATTCAGTCCACTCTTGGTGGACTGAATCTTCTCGATCACCGCACCCATAAGGACACGGTGCTCGTCCACGACGGAGGCACCTCGAAGCGCCTCCATCAGGTTATCCGGCGACCCTGGATGGACAGGGGCCACCAGTGGAAGCGATGCAGCCCTCTTCTTCAAAGGGGGCTGCTCGCCCGACTCCGGAGCCATATGGGTCTCCAGAACTAGATGCGGCCCTCTTCGCCAGTCTCCATGGGGATCGGCTCCCCCATGTGTCCGGCAGCGGAGGTCTCGCCTTGTAGCGCCTCCCGGACAACATCCTGGGCTCCTTCCTGGCTCGGAGCGGTACTCCGGGATAACACTTCGGTGTCGTCCCTGGCCCTGGGGGAATAAGCAGGCGGTGGCGACATGCTCGCCATCTCCGACGGAGTCAACGAACCTCCAGATGAGGATCGCTGGATAAGGTTGCGGGCCGGACTGCAATAGCACAATTAACTATGTCAAGATAATGAAGAGAAAGGGCGGGATGCGCGCATGAGCGAGCCATGTCACTTACGATGCGGCCTGGGGCTTAGTGCAGGGGCGCCTTTCCGGACTGCTATCAACGTCTCACGCGGTGTTGTCTGCTGGGACGCTCTTCCCCTTCTTGGGCGTTTCTGCCTCCGGATGCGCCGAAGCCGCCCTCTTCTTCTTCCTCTCCTCAGGGGGAGGATTGTTTTCCTCCTCCTCCTCCTCCTCTTCCTCGCCATTGTCCTCAAGGACAGAAGAATGATCTTCGTCGTCTTCGGATGTCACGTTCGAAGTTCCCTTGCGACGGGGGCCACTCTTGGCCCCCTTGGCCTTCTTCTCCGGAGCCTTATAAGGCGCCGACACCAGCATCTTTGCTAGACGCGGGATGACGGTTCTTCAAGCAGCGGAGCCGGACACTGGATCTGCTTCGCCCTCTCTATCCAGTCCTGGAAATGCAATGATAAGCTCACACATCATCCTTGAAACGATTAAGTTGAGGGTACATCGAAAAATAACATACCTCACTGGCAAGGTGTTTACAATCGTGACCACGGTCTGAATCTGTGGCCGGTGGTTTCTCGTTGCCCTTAAAGATCAATTTCCATGTGCCTTCGTGAGTAGTCTCGAAGAGCCTCACCAGGGTATGAACCTTCTTCGGGTTGAACTCCCACAAAGGACGGCTTCGGCGCCGACACGGAAGGATCCGGCGAACTAGCATCACCTGGATCACATCAACGAGCTTGACTTTCTTGGTTACCATGCTTTGAACGCGCATCTGCAGCGCTATCAGCTCATCAGTTAAACCCCAGTCCGGACTCTTCTCGACCCAGGAGGTGAGTCGCATGGGAGCGCTGGAGCGGAATTCAGCAGCTGCGGCCCAAGTGGTGCCATGAGGTTCTGTGATGTAAAACCACTGCTTCTGCCATTCCTTTACCATGTCCACAAAAGTACCTTTGGGCCAGGAGACGTTGGACATCTTGCTCACCATGGCTCCTCCGCACTCCACGTGCTGGCCATCCACCACCTTTGGCTTCACGTTAAAGACTTTGAGCCACAACCCGAAATGGGGTTGGATGCGGAGGAAGGCCTCACACACGACGATAAACGCCAAAATGTTGAGGAAAGAATTCGGGGACAGATCATGGAAATCTATCCCGTAATAATACATCAGCCCGTGGACGAAAGGGTGGAGTGGAAACCCTAGCCCGCGGAAGAAATGGGGGATGAACACTACCCTCTCGGTGGGCTCCGGCATGGGGACGACTTGTCCCTCGGTCGGCAGGCGATGAGTGATGTCCTTGGCCAAATATCCGGCCGCCCGGAGCTCCGTAATGTCCTCCTCCTTGACAGAGGAGACCATCCACTTGCCCTGGCCTCCGGATCCGTACATGGTTGCTTGAGTGGAAAGGAGATGAGAACTTGGGCGCCGGAGCTCGAGATTGGAAAGGCGGAGACAGAGAGAGGGCGTGAGAGAGGAAGAGGGAATCCTTATCCCCTTATAAAGGCAACGAATATTGAACGCCTCCTCACTCGCCTTAAGATTCGCCTATTCCCAAGGGCTGTATAAACGGCATGGTTGGATTACCCATGCCCGCATTGATGAGAATCCCGCGATAAGGGGACACGATCTCTGCTTTGACAAGACGTGCCAGTGGCAACTGTGTCTCGGGGCGGGGGGCGTCGAAACATGAAAGTGGTTTGGAATTGTGACCAGGCAGACGTGATGTCATGTTGTGAAAAGCTGTTAGCAGATTAGACTTGTGTAAAAATATATTCTCTCTGCGGTTATGTATGGTGTGTGTGTGACAGGTCCGGATACTATCATCGCATCCGAAGACTATCTTGAAGTTCGGATAGAAGGGAACCTGCCTTGCAATGCCGAAGACAATCTGTGCGTCGGACTCCTCGTCATTGAAGCCTGGTTCAGGGGCTACTGCGGGAGTCCTGGACTAAGGGGTCCTCGGGCGTCCGGCCTGTTATCCATGGGCCAGACTAATGGGCTGTGAAGACATGAAGGCCGAAGACTGTACCCGTGTCCGGATTGGACTCTCCTTGGCGTGGAAGGCAAGCTTGGCGACCGACTATGAAGATTCCTTCTTATGTAACCGACTCTATTTAAACCCTAGATCCCCCGATGTCTATATAAACTGGATGGGTTAGTCCGGAAAGCATATACTCATTACCATAGTTATATAGGCTAGGCTTCTAGGGGCTATTACGATCTCATGGTAGATCAACTCTTGTAACACTGATATTCATCAAGATCAATCAAGCAGGACGTAGGGTATTACCTCCATAGAGAGGGCCCGAACCTGGGTAGACATCGTGTCCCCCGTCTTCTGTTACCATCGATCCTAGACGCACAATTCGGGACCCCCTACCCGAGATCCGCCGGTTTTGACACCGACACCCGTGTTGTGTGGGTCAAGCTCAACGGCCTCTTCACGACAACAAGCTTCAGCGCCGCGTTTTCCTGTAGCAGGAATTTTTTGACTGTTATCAGGATGATCAGTCTATCGATGACTACTGCCGCCGCCTGAAGACGTTGGCGGATGAGCTCCGTGACATCGGCGCCAAGGTTGATGATGACCTCCTCCTCAGCACGCTCACTGCCGGCCTCAATGAGGACTTCGGCAACACCACCTCTAACCTCTCCTTAATACCGGAGCCCTCCTTCCCCAAGTTTGTGGCGTACTTGCGGTTGGTGGAGCGCCGGATGAAGAGGATCAAGAAGCGCGTGCAGCACCATGCCCTCGCCGCCAGCACCTCGCTTGGCGCCCCACCACCGGCCGCCCCGCCCACGCCCCGCCACCAGCCGCTGCCCCCCGCGCCCCTGGGGTTTTTCCCATGCCGCATGCGCCTCCCGCTGCCCCCCAGCAGCAGCAGCCGGGTGGCGGGCACCGCGGCAACCGCCGCAGGGGCGGTCGCAAGCAGCAGCAACAGGTGCATGGGGGGCCCTCGTCAGCAGCAGCAGCAGGTCACCCCATCATGGACTTACGGCACCAACCCGTGGACGGGAGTCGTACACGCGTACTCGATGCCCGTTCCTCGAGCTCCTGCTCCGGGCATCCTTGGGCCTCGTCTGGCGAGCCACCAGATACTCTTCGTCGTGCAGAACGCCGCCCCATACAGCGGCTACGGCGCCGCTCCCGTGTCGGCCTACAGAGGGTTTTTTCCTACGCAGGTGCCACCGCCATGGGACTCGACCCTCCTCGCCGCTCTGCACTCTGCTCCGTCACCCAGTAACTACGATGGCGGAGGTGACTGGTACATGGACTCGGGCGCCACCGCTCACATGACTGCTCATCCCGGTAACCTCACATCTTCCACTCCCGTTCATACTTCCACTCGCATCACCGTTGGTAACGGTTCCTCTCTACCCGTTACACATGTCGGTCATATATCATTTCCTTCCCCTTCTACTCCCATTAACATGTCTAATGTTCTTGTCTCTCCTAACCTAGTTACCAACCTTGTCTCTATTTGTCTCCTTGCTCGTGAGAATTCTATAACTATTTAATTTGACGATATTGGCTTTTCTGTGAAGGACGCCCGTACATGGATGGTACTTGATACGTCTCCAATGTATCTATAATTTTTGATTGCTCCATGCTATATTATCTACAGTTTTGGACATTATTGGGCTTAATTGTCCACTTTTATATTATTTTTGGGACTAACCTATTAACCGGAGGCCCAGCCCAGAATTGTTGTTTTTGCCTATTTCAGAGTTTCGCAGAAAAGGAATATCAAACGGAGTCCAAACGGAATGAAACCTTCGGGAACGTGATTTTCTCACCGAACATGATCCAGGAGACTTGGACCCTATGTCAAGAAATAAAGGAGGAAGCCACGAGGTAGGGGGCGTGCCTACCCCCCCAGGCGCGCCCTCCACCCTCGTGGGCCCCCTGTTGCTCCACCGACGTACTCCTTCCTCCTATATATACCTACGTACCCCCAAGCGATCAGAAACGAAGCCAAAACCCTAATTCCACCACAGGAACTTTTTGTATCCACGAGATCCCATCTTGGGGCATGTTTCGGAGCTCCATCGGAGGGGGCATCCATCACGGATGGCTTCTACATCAATACCATAGCCTCTCCGATGAAGTGTGAGTAGTTTACCTTAGACCTTCGGGTCCATAGTTATTAGATAGATGGCTTCTTCTCTCTTTTTGGATCTCAATACAATGTTCTCCCCCTCTCTTGTGAAGATCTATTCGATGTAATCTTCTTTTTGCGGTGTGTTTGTTGAGACCGATGAATTGTGGGTTTATGATCAAGATTATCTATGAACAATATTTGAATCTTCTCTGAATTCTTTTATGTATGATTGGTTATCTTTGCAAGTCTCTTCGAATTATCAGTTTGGTTTGGCCTACTAGATTGATCTTTCTTGCAATGGGAGAAGTGCTTAGCTTTGGGTTCAATCTTGCGGTGTCCTTTCCCAGTGACAGTAGGGGCAGCAAGGCACGTATTGTATTTTTGCCATCGAGGATCACAAGATGTTTTTTATCATATTGCATGAATTTATCCCTCTACATCATGTCATCTTGCTTAAGGCGTTACTCTATGAACTTAATACTCTAGATGCATGCTGGATAGCGGTCGAAGAGTGGAGTAATAGTAGTAGATGCAGGCAGGAGTCGTTCTACTTGTCTCGGACTTGATGCCTATATACATGATCGTACCTAGATATTCTCATAACTATGCTCAATTATGTCAATTGCTCAACAGTAATTCGTTCACCCACCGTAAAATACTTATGCTCTTGAGAGAAGCCACTAGTGAAACCTATGGCCCCGGGGTCTATCTTCATCATATTAATCTTCCAATACTTAGTTATTTCCTTTGCTTTTTTACTTTGCTTTTATTTTACTTTGCATCTTTATCACAAAAATACCAAAAAAATTATCCTATCATATCTATCAGATCTCACTCCCGTAAGTGACCGTGAAGGGATTTACAACCCCTTATCGTGTTGGTTGCGAGGAGTTATTTGCTTTGTGCAGGTACGAGGGACTCGCGCATAGCCTCCTACTGGATTGATACCTTGGTTCTCAAAAACTGAGGGAAATACTTACGCTACTTTGCTGCACCATCCTTTCCTCTTCAAGGAAATCCAATGCAGTGCTCAAGAGGTAGCAAGAAGAATTTCTGGCGCCGTTGCCGGGGAGGTTCGCGCAAGTCAAGATTTGACTCCTGACAATGAGCCATTTCTGGCGCCGTTGCCGGGGAGTCTACGCAAAAGTCAACATACCAAGTACCGATCACAACCCTTATCTCCCGCATTACATTATTTGCCATTTTCCTCTCGTTTTCCTCTCCCCCACTTCACCCTTTCCATTTTATTCGCCCTCTCTCTCTCTATCCTCCCTCTCTTTCTCTATTTGCCTCTTTTTGCCTGCTTGCTTTTTGTTTGCTTGTGTGTTGGATTTCTTTCTTGTCACGATAGATCAAGATAACACTAAATTGTGTGACTTTACCAATACCAACAACAATGATTTTATTAGCACTCCGATTGCTCCTCTTACCGATGCTGAATCTTGTGAAATTAATGCCGCTTTGCTGAATCTTGTCATGAAAGATCCGTTTTCCGGCCTTCCTAGTGAAGATGCCACTACCCATCTAAATAACTTCGTTGATTTGTGTGATATGCAAAAGAAGAAAGATGTGGACAACGATATTGTTAAGTTGAAGCTATTTCCTTTTTCACTTAGAGATCGTGCTAAAGCTTGGTTTTTGTGTTTGCCTAAAAATAGTATTGATTCTTGGAACAAGTGCAAAGATGCTTTTATCTCTAAGTATTTTCCTCCCGCTAAGAACATCTCCCTTAGAAACGATATTATGAATTTTAAGCAACTTGATCATGAACATGTTGCACAAGCTTGGGAGAGGATGAAATTAATGATACGTAATTGCCCTACTCATGGTTTGAATTTGTGGATGATTATACAAAAAATTTATGCCGGATTGAATTTTGCTTCTAGAAATCTTTTAGATTCGGCCGTGGGAGGCACTTTTATGGAAATCCCTTTAGGAGAAGCTACTAAACTCCTAGATAATATTATGGTTAATTATTCTCAATGGCATACTGAAAGATCTACTAATAAAAAGGTGCATGCGATAGAAGAAATTAATGTTTTGAGTGGAAAGATGGATGAACTTATGAAATTATTTGCTAGTAAGAGTGTTTCTTATGATCCTAATGATATGCCCTTGTCTACTTTGATTGAGAACAATAATGAATATATGGATGTGAATTTTGTTGGTAGGAACAATTTTGGTAACAACGCGTATAGAGGAAATTTTAATCCTATGCCTTATCCTAGTAATCCCTCTAATAATTATGGTAATTCCTACAACAATTCTTATGGAAATTATAATAAGATGCCCTCTGATTTTGAATCTAATATTAAAGAATTTATTACTTTGCAAAAGAATTTCAATGCCTAGATTGAAGAAAAATTGCTTAAGATTGATGAGTTGGCTAGGAACGTTGATAGAATTTCTCTTGATGTTGATTCTTTGAAACTTAGATCTATTCCTCCTAAGCATGATATCAATGAGTGTCTCAAAGACATGAGAATTTCCATTGATGAGTGCAAAGAAAGAACCGCTAGGATGCGTGCTAAAAAGATGCCTTTATAAGAGCGTGTTCTTCTAGTTCCTATGAAAATAAAGATGAAGATCTAAAAGTTATTGATGTGTCCCCTATTAAATCTTTGTTTTGCAATATGAATCTTTATAATGATGGGACTGAATATGATCCATCTTTACCTAGAAGGCGTTCCAAAAATTTGGAGTTTTTAGATCTTGATGCTAAATTTGATGAAAGTGGGATTGAAGAAATTAAAACCCTAGATGTTGCTAAACCCACTATTTTGGATTTCAAGGAATTTAATTATGAAAATTTCTCTTTGATTGATTGTATTTCCTTGTTGCAATCCGTACTAAATTCTCCTGATGCTTATAGTCAAAATAAAGCGTTTACTAAACATATCGTTGATGCCTTGATGCAATCTTATGAAGAAAAACTTGAGTTGGAAGTTTCTATACCTAGAAAACTTTATGATGAGTGGGAACCAACTATTAAAATTAGGATTAAATATCATGAGTTCTATGCTTTATGTGATTTGGGTGCTAGTGTTTTCATGATTCCAAAGACTTTGTGTGATTTGTTAGGTTTTCGTGGTTTTGATGATTCCTCTCTAAACTTGCACCTTGCGGATTCCTCTATTAAGAAACCTATGGGAAGAATTAATGATGTTCTTATTGCTGCAAATATGAATTATATGCCCGTAGATTTTATTGTTCTTGACATAGATTGCAATCCTTCATGTCCTATTATTCTTGGTAGACCTTTCCTTAGAACGATTGGTGCAATTATTGATATGATGGAAGGAAATATTAGATTCCAATTTTCGTTAAGGAAAGGTATGGAACACTTTCCTAGAAATAAAATTAAATTACCTTATGAATCTATTATGAGAGCCACTTATGGATTGCCTACCAAAGATGGCAATACCTAAGTCTATCCTTGCTTTTTATGCCTAGCTAGGGGCGTTAAACGATAGCGCTTGTTGGGAGGCAACACAATTTTATTTTTATTCCTTGCTTTTTTCTCCTGTTTAGTAATAAGTAATTTACCTAGCCTCTGTTTTGGTTGTGTTTTTTGTGTTTAATTAGTGTTTGTGCCAAGTAGAACCGTTGGGAAGACTTGGGGAAAGTCTTGTTATCTTGCTGTAAAAAACAGAAACTTTAGCGCTCACGAGAACTGCCGCCTTTTTTATTTGGAAAGTGATATTTAGTTAATTCTTTTTGCAGATGATTAATAGATAAATTCCTCACGTACAGCAATTTAGTTTAGAATTTTTAGGGTTCCATATCTTGGGCTAGTTACATATTACTACAGACTGTCCTGTTTTTGACAGATTCTGTTTTTCGTGTGTTGTTTGCTTATTTTGATGAATCTATGGCTAGTAAAATAGTTTATAAACCATAGAGAAGTTGGAATAAAGTAGGTTTAACACCAATATAAATAAAGAATGAGTTCATTACAGTACCTTGAAGTGGTCTTTTGTTTTCTTTCGCTAACGGAGCTCACGAGATTTTCTACTTTAAGGTTTGTGTTGTGAAGTTTTCAAGTTTTGGGTAAAGATTTGATGGATTATGGAAGAAGGAGTGGCAAGAGCGTAAGCTCGGGTATGCCCATGGCACCCCCAAGATAATCTAAGGAGACCTAAAAGCCAAAGCTTGGGGATGCCCCGGAAGGCATCCCCTCTTTTGTCTACTTCCATCGGTAACTTTACTTGGAGCTATATTTTTATTCACCACATGATATGTGTTTTGCTTGGAGCGTCTTGTATGATTTGAGTCTTTTCTTTTTAGTTTATCACAATCATCATTTCTGTACACACCTTTTGAGAGAGCCATACATGATTTGGAATTTGTTAGAATACTCTATGTGCTTCACTTATATCTTTTGAGTTATATAGTTTTGCTCTAGTACTTCACTTATATCTTTTAGAGCATGGTGGTGGATTTGTTTTATAGAAACTATTGATCTCGCATGCTTCACTTAGATTATTTTGAGAGTCTTAAATAGCATGGTAATTTGCTTAAATAATCCTAATATGCTAGGTATTCAAGATTAGTAAAAAATTTCTTATGAGTGTTTTGAATACTAAGAGAAGTTTGATGCTTGATGATTGTTTTGAGATATGGAGGTAATAGTATAAAAGTCGTGCTAGTTGAGTAGTTGTGAATTTGAGAAATGCTTGTGTTGAAGTTTGCAAGTCCCGTAGCATGCACGTATGGTAAACTTTATGTAACAAATTTGAAACATGAGGTGTTCTTTGATTGTCCTCCTTATGAATGGCGGTCGGGGATGAGCGATGGTCTTTTCCTACCAATCTATCCCCCTAGGAGCATGCACGTAGTGCTTGGTTTTTGATGACATGTAGATTTATCCAATAAGTATGTGAGTTCTTTATGACTAATGTTGAGTCCATGGATTATACGCACTCTCACCCTTCCATCATTGCTAGCCTCTTCAGTACCGTGCATTACCCTTTCTCACATTGAGAGTTGGTGCAAACTTCGCCGGTACATCCAAACCCCATGATATGATACACTCTTTCACACATAAACCTCCTTATATCTTCCTCAAAACAGCCACCATACCTACCTATTATGGCATTTCCATAGCCATTCCGAGATATATTGCCATGCAACTTTCCACCATTCCGTTTATCATGACACATTCATCATTGTCATATTGCTTAGCATGATCATGTAGTTGACATAGTATTTGTGGCAAAGCCACCGTTCATAATTCTTTCATACATGTCACTCTTGGTCCATTGCATATCCCGGTACACCGCCGGAGGCATTCATATAGAGTCATCTTTTGTTCTAGCATCGAGTTGTAATCATTGACTTGTAAATAAATAGAAGTGTGAGGATCATCATTTTCTAGAGCATTGTCCCAAGTGAGGAATTAAAAAAAAGGGAGAGAAAGTCCATAAAAAAGAAGAAGAGAAGGCCCAAAAAAAGAGAGAGAGAAAAAAAGAGAGAAGGGACAATGCTACTATCCTTTGCCACACTTGTGCTTCAAAGTAGCACCATAATCTTCATGATAGAGAGTCTTTTGTTTTGTCACTTTCATATACTAGTGGGAATTTTTCATTATAGAACTTGGCTTGTATATTCCAACAATGGGCCTCCTCAAGTGCCCTAGGTCTTCGTGAGCAAGCAAGTTGGATGCACACCCACTTAGTTTATTTTGTTGAGCTTTCATACATATATAGCTCTAGTGCATCCGTTGCATGGCAATCCCTACTCCTTGCATTAACATCAATTGTTGGGCATCTCCATAGCCCATTGATTAGCCTCGAAGATGTGAGACTTTCTCCTTTTTTGTCTTCTCCACATAACCCCCATCATCATATTCTATTCCACCCATAGTGCTATGTCCATGGCTCGCGCTCATATATTGCGTGAAAGTTTATGGGTTTGAGATTACTAAAGTATGAAACAATTTCTTGGCTTGTCATCAGGGTTGTGCATGATGAGAGCATTCTTGTGTGACGAAAATGGAGCATGACTAAACTATATGATTTTGTAGGGATGAACTTTCTTTGGCCATGTTATTTTGAGAAGACACAATTGCTTAGTTAGTATGCTTGAAGTATTATTATTTTTATGTCAATATGAACTTTTATCTTGAATCTTTCGGATTTGAATATTCATACCACAATTAAGAAGAATTACATTAAAATTATGCCAAGTAGCACTCCGCATCAAAATTATCTTTTTTATCATTTACCTACTCGAGGACGAGCAGGAATTAAGCTTGGGGATGCTTGATACATCTCCAACGTATCTATAATTTTTGATTGCTCCATGCTATATTATCTACTGTTTTGGACATTATTGTACTTTATTATCCACTTTTATATTATTTTTGGGACTAACCTATTAACCGGAGGCCCAACCCAGAATTGTTTTTTTTCCTATTTCAGAGTTTCACAGAAAAGGAATATCAAACGGAGTCCAAACGGAATGAAACCTTCGGGAACGTGATTTTCTCACCGAACATGATCCAGGAGACTTGGACCCTACGTCAAGAAATAAAGGAGGAAGCCACGAGGTAGGGGCGCGCCTACCCCCCAGGCACGCCCTCCACCCTCGTGGGCCCCCTGTTGCTCCACCGACGTACTCCTTCCTCCTATAGATACCGACGTACCCCAAACAATCAGAAATGGAGCTAAAACCCTAATTCCTCCGCCGTAACTTTATGTAATCACAAGATCCCATCTTGGGGCCTATTCCGGAGCTCCGCCGGAGGGGGCATCCATCATGGAGGGCTTCTACATCAACACCATAGCCTCTCCGATGAAGTGTGAGTAGTTTACCTCAGACCTTCGGGTCCATAGTTATTAGCTAGATGGCTTCTTCTCTCTTTTTGGATCTCAATACAATGTTCTCCCCCTCTCTTGTGGAGATCTATTCGATGTAATCTTCTTTTTGTGGTGTGTTTGTTGAGACCGATGAATTGTGGGTTTATGATCAAGATTATCTATGAACAATATTTGAATCTTCTCTAAATTCTTTTATGTATGATTGGTTATCTTTGCAAGTCTCTTTGAATTATCAGTTTGGTTTGGCCTACTAGATTGATCTTTCTTGCAATGGGAGAAGTGATTAGCTTTGGGTTCAATCTTGTGGTGTCCTTTCCCAGTGACAGTAGGGGCAGCAAGGCACATATTGTATTTTTGCCATCGAGGATCACAAGATGGTTTTTTTATCATATTGCATGAATTTATCCCTCTACATCATGTCATCTTGCTTAAGGCGTTACTCTGTGAACTTAATATTCTAGATGCATGCTAGATAGCGGTCGAAGAGTGGAGTAATAGTAGTAGATGCAGGCAGGAGTCGGTCTACTTGTCTCGGACGTGATGCCTATATACATGATCATACCTAGATATTCTCATAACTATGCTCAATTATGTCAATTGCTCAACAGTAATTCGTTCACCCACCGTAAAATACTTATGCTCTTGAGAGAAGCCACTAGTGAAACCTATTGCCCCGGGGTCTATCTTCATCATATTAATCTTCCAATACTTAGTTATTTCCTTTGCTTTTTTACTTTGCTTTTATTTTACTTTGCATCTTTATCACAAAAATACCAAAAAAATTATCCTATCATATCTATCAGATCTCACTCTCGTAAGTGACCGTGAAGGGATTTACAACCCCTTATCGTGTTGGTTGCAAGGAGTTATTTGCTTTGTGCAGATACGAGGGACTCGCGCATAGCCTCCTACTGGATTGATACCTTGGTTCTCAAAAACTAAGGGAAATACTTACGCTACTTTGCTGCATCATCCTTTCCTCTTCAAGGAAATCCAACGCAGTGCTCAAGAGGTAGCAGTACTCCATCGACGTGACATCCCGGACGAGCTTTATCCGGTGCATCCTTCTGGCGCCACCACCACCCATCCTGCCGCCCTCGCTGCCAGTGTCGATCTTTGGCACGCCCGACTCCGTCACCCCAACTCCACAGTTTTGCGTTAGATTCTTCAGAGTTTTTCATTCTCATGTAATAAGGTTGACCACCACTGTTGTGAGACCTGCCGTCTTGGCAAGCACGTTCATCTCCCCTTTAGCGAGTCTACACACATTTTCACTTTTCCATTTTAGTTATTGCATAGTGATGTTTGGACGTCCCCGGTTGCGAGCAACACGGGTTATTTATACTATCTGATGATATTGGATGATTTTTCCCATTATGTGTGGACATTCTCTCTCCGTCGCAAGTCCGACGCTCTTGCCACACTCACCTTTTTTTATTCATATGTCCACACAATTTGGTCATCCTATTCTTGCCTTGCAAACTGACAATGGAAAAGAGTTCGACAACGTCGCCATTCGCAATCTCCTAGCATCCCACGACACTATCTTTTGGCTCACTTGCCCCTACACGTCACAGCAGAATGCCCGCGCTGAGCGCGTCATCCGCACTCTTAATGACTGTGTCCGCACGTTGCTCTTCCACTCCAACGTGCCTCCTCGGTTCTGGCCGGACGCCCTCGCGACCGCCAGCCTTCTCATTAACATTAACCCATGTCGTCCACGCTGGAACTACTCCCCTCACCAGCTCCTCTTTGGTGCGGCTCCGTCTTATGATGGTCTTCGCATTTTCGGGTGTCTCTGTTATCCTAGAACCGTGTCCACTACTCCTCACAAACTCGCTCCTCGGTCGATCCCTTGCATCTTCCTCGGTTATCCTCCCAACACCAAAGGTTATCGGTGATATGATCCAGTGTCCCACTGCGTTATCACTTCATGGCATGTGTACTTTGATGAGCTGGTGTTCCCGTTTCACTAGGTACCCTCGGCGTCTCCCGCGGCGCGACTCGCCCCTGCTACCACCTCTGGCGAGTTGCCCCCGCGCCGAGCACCACGGTGCGTCGGGTGTGGCTGCCCCCTCGGGCACCCCCGCAGCAGCGGCCTCCAGCGCCCCTTCAGTCGCCCCCGTCACCGCAGCCCCTTCGGCCGCCCCTCGCGTCGCGGCCCCGCTGGCCGCCCCCGACTCCGCGGCCCCGCTGACCGCCCCCGTCACGCCCTCTGGCGCCGCCGCGGGTGGCCCCTCAGAGTCTTCGGAGACCGGCTCGACCTCATCCTCACCGGTCCCCTTCCCGGCTCCGCTGGCTGCGGACGCACCTCACACCGGTGTGGTTACTCGGGCTCGGACTGGGACATTTCGTCCCAGCACGCGCTACACCTCCATCGAGTACGCGTGTGTCGCGTCTACCTCGGCCCCGTCCCCGCTCCCACCTCCGCCCGTTAAGCGCTTCAGGATCCGAACTGGCTTGCTTCGATGCGTGAGGAGTTCGACGCCCTATAGGGCAAATGCATGTGGCAGCTTGTCTCGTGACCTCCCCGTGCCAATGTTATCACTGGCAAGTGGGTCTTCAGCCACAAGACTCGGCCTCACGGTTCTATTGAGCGCTACAAGGCGCGTTGGGTCATGCGCGGCTTTCGCCAGCGCACCGGCGTGGACTTCACCAAGACCTTCGCCCCGGTTGTCAAACCGGGCACGATTCACGCTGTTCTCCAGCTTGCTCTCTCTCGCGCCTGGCTAGTTCACCACCTCGACGTGTCCAATGCTTTCTTGCATGGCCATCTCGACGAGCACGTGTTTTGTCAGCAGCCTACTGCTTTCGTCGGCACCGACTATCCGGACCACGTGTTCTTGCTCTCCCGTTCTCTCTACGGGTTGAAGCAGGCGCCTCGGGCCTGGTACCAGTGGATCGCGGCCTTCCTTTAGCAGCAGGGGTTCCGGTCCACGCGGTCCGATGCCTCCCTGTTTGTTTATCACCATGGCACCGCCACCGCGTACCTTCTCCTGTACATCGACGACATCATCCTGACTGTGTCCTCACCAGCGCTCCTTCAGCAGATCACACCTCGCCTCGGCACTAAGTCCGCCCTCAAGGACTTGGGGGCTCTCTTCCTCGGCATCGAGGTCGTCCGCCGTGCCACTCGCTTATTCCTACATCAGCAGAAGTATGCCTACGAGCTTCTGGAGTGAGCCGGCATGCTTAACTGCAAGCCTGTTCCCACGCCTGTCGATACGAAGGCTAAGGTGTCCGCCATCGAGGGCTCTCCGGCGTCTGACGCTTCCTTCTATCGCTCCATCATCGGTGCTCTTCAGTACCTCATGCTGACACGTCCAGATACTCAGTATGCTGTCCAGCAGGTGTGCCCCCACATGCACGCTCCTCGTGATACTCATTGGGCTCTGGTGAAACGTATTCTCCGATACATACGTGGACCACAGCTATGGGTCTCACCCTGACGGCATCACCCGACACCAGCCTAGTCACCTACTCCGACGCCGACTGGGCTGGGTATCCCAACACTCGGCGCTCCACTTCCGGCTATTGTGTCTACCTTGGGCCCTCTCTGATTTCGTGGTCGTCTAAACGACAACCCATGGTTTCACGATCGAGCACCGAGGCCGAGTACAGGGCTGTGGCCAACACCGTCGCGGAGTGCTCTTGGCTACACAGCTACTTCAGGAGTTGCTATGTGAGGTTACCAAGGCCACGCTTGTCTACTGTGACAATGTTTCCGCGGTGTACCTTGCTGCCAACCCTGTTCATCACTGACGGATGAAGCATATTGAGCTCGACATTCACTTCGTCAGGGAGCACATCGCACTTGGTCGTGTTCGAGTTCTGCATGTGCCCACCGATCAGCAGTTCGCCGATGTTATGACGAAGGGACGATGCTTCGACTACGCGCGGGGGGGGAGGGGGGTGTTGAACATGTGTACATGTATGTAGGTCTGGGTTTTGTATGTTGTACCTGTAGTGTCTGTCTCCCTCTGTATGTAAGTGTATCTTAGGAGACAAGATACCGGTCGCACCCCTTGTACATATATATATATATATATATATGTGCCTAGTGCACGATCAATGAGATATCGATGCACCAAATCATTCTCTACATGGTATCGGAGCCAAGAGGTCTTGAGTTCAAGACCCGGCTGACACAATTATATTGTAGCCCACTTTCAGTCCACGTTTAGGCCCGAGGGAACCACACGTGAGGGGGAGTGTTGACGTATAATGTGCTACCTAGTCTCTTCCATCAGATCGGTCTTTTGGTTGGATTGGCGAGAGCATGCACTTCTACAATGTTCATCCATGAAATATTTCAGATTTTTTTACTATTTTAGATTGGGGATCTGTGTGGTCTTGAACCGCGGTTCTTCGCCAAAAGTTCATTGGATCTTGTGAATAGGGATGGCAATGGGTATCCATTACCCACATACCCTGGAGCTAAAAACTCTATTAGGGTAAGGGTATGGGACAAAAAACATTACCCATGGGTATATAAATAGGGTAATCTCAAACCCATCGGGTAGAGCGGGTACGGGTACGGGATCACATAACCCATACCGCGTACCCATGTACCCTTATAAAATCAAATGAATATTGACAAATTACCTCTACACTTTCTAGTGAGTTTGTCAACTTAAAATATATGACTATGTGCTACTGTTTATGACTATGTGTTGTTTACAAGAAAATGTTGATTTTTATAGGATGTGTTGTTGTTTATAAGTATATATTGATGTTATTATGTGTTGTTGTTTTATAAATTGTGATTATATGTTTTTGTTTATAATTATGTGTTGCTCAAATTAATGTTATTCAAACATGGGTATTTTTACCCGCATGTACCCATTTACCCTGTCGGGTGATGGGTATGGAAAATAATTGTACCCACTAGCGGGTATGGGTACGTGCAATGGGTAAGATCAAATGGGACGGTAAGAGTATGGGGTGGCTCTACCCGTACCCAAACCCTGCGGGTGCATGCCATCCCTACTTGTGAGGTGTGAGGCTACATCAGGGGATCTAGAATGGAGGAGATAGTGCAACTGGAGGGCCCATTAATGCAGGGCATGTTTGGTTACTTGCATGGATTTTTGAGTATTTGCATATATGGCCGAGTTGGGACAGTCTAAGAAAATACAGGCTAAAAACCATGTTCTGCACATAGCTTGGCAGGCTTCATATTGGTTGCTTGCATTAGGCAAGCAAATTTGGTCAAACGTTTGGTGGCCCGTGTTGGATGGTTTGATGCATAAGCATGGTGTTTGGCTGCATACACTGGATGTGATTAAAAGTTAACTACTACGCATGACATGCAAAGTTAAACTAGAGTGTCTTGGCGCTTGTGATGGACGGCGTCCGCGACACCGCGTCCAACGTGACGAGCACAGAGTCGTGGGCGAGCGGTCTTGTCGGCGATGCGACAAAGCAGTTGGTAGCGTCGTCTCCACAGGCTTTTAACTATTGATACGTCTCCAATGTATCTATAATTTATGAAGTATTCATGATGTTATATTATCATTCTTGGATGTTTTACAATGATTTTATAGCAACTTAATATCATTTTTGGGACTAACCTATTGACACAGTGCCTAGTGCCGGTTGCTATTTTTTTTCTTGTTTTTTACATCGTAGAAAAATCAATACCAAACGGAGTCCAAATGCAGCGAAACTTTTTGGAGATTTTTTTCTGGACCAGAAGACACCCGGTGGGCCAAAGAAGTATCAGAGGGGAGCTTCGAGGGGAGCACAACCCACCAGGGCGTGCCTGGGGGCCCATGCGCTCCCAGGTGGGTTGTGCCCACCTCGGTGGCCTCCCACACCGCCTCTTCGCCCTATAAATTCTCAAATATTCCAAAAACCCTTGGGGAGTCGATAGATCAGAAGTTCCGCCGCCGCAAGCCTCTGTAGCCACGAAAAATCAATCTAGACCCGTTCCGACACCCTAACAGAGGGGGAAATCATCACCGGTGGCCATCTTCATGATCCCGGCGGCCACCATGATGAGGAGGGAGTAGTCCACCCTCGGGGCTGAGGGTTTGTACCAGTAGCTATGTGTTTAATCTCTCTCTCTCTCTCTCTCTCTCTCGTGTTCTTGTGATGTCACGATCTTGATGTATCGCGGGCTTTGTTAATATAGTTGGATCATATGGTGTTTCCTCCTCTCTATCTTGTTGTGAATTGAGTTTTCCCTTTGATATTTCGTTCTTATCGGATTAAATACTTTTATGGATTTGAGAACGCTTGATGTATGTCTTGCTATGAATACCCGTTGTGACAATGGGGTATCATATTGATTCACTTGATATGTGTTTTGGCACTCAGCTCGCGGATTCTCGAGGTGACATTGGGGTAATCTATGCATAGGGGTTGATGCGCTTTCTCGTCCTTGTTTCTCTGGTAGAAATCTTGGGGCACTCTTTGAGGTTCTTTGTGTTGGATTGAGTATTATGAATCTGAAATTGTTTGATGCATATCGTATAATCAACTCACAGATACTCGCGATGACATTAGAGTATCTAGATGACATTAGAGTTGGTTGATGTGTATCATATGGTGTTATTTTAGTACGAACTCTTGGATAGATTGATCGGAAAGAATAGCTTGGTGTTATTTTAGTATGAACTCTAGGATAGATTGATCGGAAAGAATAGCTTTGAGGTGGTTTCATACCCTACAAACAATTTCTTCTTATGTTCTCTGCTAGATAAGGACTTTGGAGTGATTCTTCATCGCACACTGAGGTATGGTTATATGATCCAATTATATTAGCATTGTTGAGAGATTGCACTAGCGAAAGTACGGACCCTAGGCCTCATTTTCAAGCATTGCAATACCGTTTGTGCTCACTTTTGTTACTTTCTACCTTGCTGTTTTTATTGTTCATATTACAAAAATCAATATCTACTATTATTACTACACTTGCATCATCATCTCTTCGCCAAACTAGTGCACCTATACAAATTACCATTGTATTTGGTGTGTTGGGGACACAAGAGACTTTTTGTTATTTGGTTGCAGGGTTGTTTAAGAAATACAATCTTCATCCTACACCTCCCACATATTGATAAACCTTAGGTCATCCATTTGAGAGAAAATTGCTACTGTCCTACAAAACTCTGCGCTTGGAGGCCCAACAAGAGTCTACAAGAATAAAGTTGCGTAGTAGACGTCAACTCTATATAAAAGTTATTAGAAATCCAACATTTTGATCGGTCCACTTGGCTTCAATTTCAATGTTAGATGTTTGCTCTAGACTTTCCAAATGCGTGTACCACGTAGCAAAATTGAAAAACTCTAACCACCGACAATGTTACACGCACAACCCATACAGGGGCTAGGGGGAGAACCTTATAACATCTTCAGGGAGCCGCCACCGTCACCTTGCCTTCCCGAGCCCTAAATCTTAATCTCTGAGTGCATGCACGGGGAGCTGCTGAGTGGCCTCCGCTCGCCTCAAATCCATTCGGAGAAAGGGGGAAGGATATGGGATAGTTTGAGTACAAAAAATCATCACATTTGGGGCTAGATCTCATATACCACTAGCATTACTAAAAATCATAATAAAACAATCAAAATTGAGACAAGGTTGTAATACATATCACAAATTTGTAGCTAAATGTGTTCTAACATCGAATCTGACCAATGGGACCCATTTATCATGATGACATGGCATGTACACACGGATAGCTTATTTGGTTCGAGGTCCCACTTGTCATCTTGCCATCTTATTTCTCACTCTTCCCCTTCTTTGTCCACGAGAAGCCAAACACTGACGAAAGGGCAGGCGAACACAGGGATGCAGGGATGATTGGGGAACCCAATGCTTACTCTCCCCTTCCTCCCCACCGCTTCGTCCTGCTGTAGGTTGAAGCACCGCTAGAGACTGGAGCAGCGCTGTTAGGATTTGGGAGAGAAAGAGAGGAGGAAAAAAGGAAAGAGAAGGGAAAGAAGATGGAAGGATGACAAGTGGGACCCATGGCCAAATCAGTAAATTATCTACGTTTAACATTTTTCAAATGCATGATTAACACTTTTAAAAATATTTGCTTTTTATGCCTACTTGTTTCGACAGACCTTGTACATTTGGTTATACATCATAAACATGTTATGTATATATTCAACATATTTTCAATACACGATTAACTTTTTTCAAACATATATTTCAATGTCAACTTGTTTTCATACATGTGTACATTCTTCGCATATATTAGAATGTTCTTTGTATACATGTTTCACATTTTATAAATTTTATGTAAAGTGATATTTCTATCATATATATTTAGAATATTTGCAAATATAACTAAAATTAAAAAAAGAAACTAGAAAACAAGAACAAAATGCGAAAAATTGAAAAGAACGAGTGCATAATGCCCCATGCACTGGGCCGGCCCTGTAACGCAGGCACGACCTCCTAACCGGCACTTTCTATGTCGGTTAGATGAGGTGTGAGCAACTAGTTGAAGAGCGCTCCTTTGAAAGCCTCATAACGAGCAGCGCCACTTGGCGCGGTCACAGCCGCCGCCACGTGTCGCAGTCTGGGCGCTCCCTCCATTTTTTATTTTTCGCACGCCTTTTTGGCTTTTTAAACAGTTTTTTTGGGTTTTTCGACTTTTTGGTTTTTCACCGGTCTTTCTTAGCTTTTGGAACAAAAAAAATTTGCAAACATTTTTTTGTGAAATAATACGTTTTTTTAACTTCCGCAAGAGACACGGTTTTGCTTTTACGAGAGGCACAACCATGCCTCTTGAAAAATCAAAAAAAACTTGTTTTCTGTTTTATTTTCTTTCGCGACAGGCACAATTTTGTTTCTACGAGAGGTGCGGTTTTGCTTTAGTAAGAGGCACGACCGTGCCTCTCGAAAAAAATGCCTTTTCATTTTTTTTCCTTTCACGAGAGACACGGTTTTGATTCTGCGAGAGGTATGATTGTGCTTTCGCGAGAGGCAAAGCCATGCCTCTCGGAAATGAAAAAAAAACATGTTTTTTGTTTTTTCCTACCGCGAGAAGCATGGTTGTGTTTTTACGGCCGTGCCTCTCGGAAACGTAAAAGAACATGTTTTTTGTTTTCTTTTGATTCCACGAGAGGCACGCTTTTACTTTCACGAGCCATGCCTCTCGGAAACAAAAAAAATGTGTTTTCTGTGTTTTTCTTCTTCTGTGAGAGGCACGGTTTTGCTTCCGTGAGGGGCACAATTGTAATTTCTCGAGAGGTACAGTCGTGCCTCTTTCAGAAAGGAAAAAAACCATGCTCCCAATTCGTTTTTTCGTTCAGTTTTTCGTGAAAAAAAGTTTGTCAAAACCTATCAACATGGGATCTAGTTTTATAAATCTCGACATGAGAATCCAACAGTGAAAACGGTTCGATATTTAGACACACGGTTTAAGAGATAAAATATTTTGAATAAACAAATCTATGAAAAAAGAGAAAACTCTCAGGTTACGACAATGGCTCATATGTGTCCTCGCAAAAAAAAAGGCTCATATGTGCACCGCTTCACTTGTCACAACCTGAGAAGGTGGGAGTGATCTTTGCAACAAGTACTCTCCAATTAGTGATTTCGGAGGATCCCGGGCCCACACGCCTGCACATATGCGCCGGCTCATCTCGTGCGACACGATCGCTCAACAGCGGGCAGCTCGGGAAAATCCTATCTACCGCTCGCTGCTGCAAACTGTCGACCAAAAGCACAGTCGAGCGAGGCCAGCCTATTTTAGCGTGGCGTAGCACATGTTTCACCCGTTTTTGGGAGCCTTCTAGAAGGCCCTGAACCAGTTTTCTTTATAGTTTATTCTGGTTTTTCCCATTCTCGTTTCTTATTTTTGGTTTTTATTCCTGTCTTTGTTTATTTTTTTCTGTTTATGTTTCCTTTTTTTTCATTTACTGTTTATTTTTATGTTTCATTTTTTATTTTTTATTTTATTGTTCTTACAAAAAATATTCAAGTTTTCAAAAAATATTTCAAATATAAAAAACATTGGAATAATTAGATTGTGTTCATAAATTATATAAAATGTTTGCATTTATAGAATATTATTTAGGAATTTCAAAATTTGTTTTTGTTTCTAAAAATTGTTCATAATGTTTTCCTTAAAATTCACCACTTTTTTCAGGATTTCGAAAAAAATGCTTCATAGTAAAAATTGTTTGCAAATGAAGAAATTTCACGTATTCGATTTTTTTTAGGAGCTTGAAAAATGTTCCCCTTTCCCAAAAATTATTTGATAATTTAAGAAAATGCTCTGAATTTGAAACAACCTTCGTATTTTTCAAATTTTGTTCATACATTCAAAATTATTCGCATTTTCCAAATAATGTTCAGGAATATAAAAAATTGTACGTATGTTTCAAAAATTATTCATAAATATTTTCTTTAAAATGTTCAAAATCTTTTTTCTGAATATTGTTCAAAAATTTGAAAAAAAATTCGGATCTTCAATTTTGATTGGTAGTTTGAATTTTTTCTACTTTTTCGGTAACTGTTCAGAAATTTCAAAACATATTGGTGTTTTAAAAATTATTTAGGAGATTGAAAATTGTTTTGCCTATTTAAAAAATTGTATTGGATTTTTTGGAATTTAAGAAAATGTTCTGTTTTAAAAAAAATCACGTTTGAATTTTTGGAGTTTCATTTTTTTAGTTTGGTAGAAAAATTGAAAATTGGTCCTGTTTCATAAAACATCACTTTTGTTTCAAAAATTATTTTGCATTGGAAATTTCAAAAATATTCCTGGCGGTGCTAGAATTTGTTCTTCAAGTTTTAGTGCTGCTTTGTAGCATTAATGTGAGGATCCGCCTATGCGTGCGGGTGACAATAAGGGAAGCTAAAGGCGCCATATAGGAATTGTCGAGTGCTCCTGCCGTCTCGCATGAACCACTATTATGTATCGTTATAAGCGACTGTGTGAGCTCGCTCGCCTACAGCGACCCCTTCGTGGGCCTGCCCAATGAGGAGGGCAATACCCTCCCAGTCCCAAGCCACGGACGGGGCATGTGACATGGACATCTCGCACTTTTTTGAACCCTAGAAAGAAGGTGAAAAAAGAAAAAGGACGGAGCCCACAACGGCGGTTGTGTGTGCGCAAGTAGCAAAAAGCACTATGATGGAAGCTGAAGGAGCCATATAGGAATTGTCGAGTGCTCCTGCCGTCTCGCGTTAACCATTACTATGTATTATTATAAGCGACTGCGTGAGCTCGCTCGCCTACAGCGACGCCTTCGTGGACATCTCGCACTTTTTTTGAACCTTGGACAGAAGGGAAAAAAGGGAAATAGCAAAAAGCACTATGATGGTTGCTGAAGGCGCCATATAGAAATTGATGAGTGCTCCTGCCGTCTCGCGTGAACCACTACTATGTACCGTACAACGACCCCTTCGTGGGCCTGCCCAGTTTGGAGGGCGACACCCTCCTATTCCCGACGAGCCACGTGCGGGGCGTGTGACATGGACGTTTTCTTTTCTTTCTTTTTCACATATTAATTTCCGATCTTTTTTAATTTTCATGATCGGTCTAAAAAATAAAATGAAGTGTGTTTATACTTCTAGTAATTAATGAAGTTTGTGAAAATAAAAAAACTGTTTCTGGGTATAAAAATTATTCCCATTTTTAAATCTGTTCATAAATCTACAAAAATGTTTTTGATTCTTAAAATGTTCTTGAGTTTGAAATGTCCACGAAGTAGAAAATTTATTCATGAATATGACAAATTGTTCACTAATTCACAACTTTTTCATGAATATAAAAATGTTTGTGATTCAAAGAAAATGTTCACAAATTCAAAGAGTGTTGACAAATTTAAAGACTTTCCAGTGATTCAACCAAATGTCCGTGAATTCATTAAAATCTTCATGATTTTTCAAAATATTCACAGAGTTTCAAAAGATATTCGAATGTGAATTTTTTGATTTGTTGTCAAATCACGAATTAGTAAGAAAGAAAAAGGACACAAAATAACAGTAGAAAGAAAAGAGAAAAAATCTCATGAGAAAAACATAATAAGGGAAAAGAGAAGAACCAAACCAGATGCAGGGCCTGATGACTACGTTCCAGATGACGCGCTTGAGCTCAAGTGGGAGTTCGACGAGGACTCACGCTGATATTACGTGTCTTTCTCTGATGATCAGTAGTGGTGCCCAGTTGGGGCGATCGGGACCGTGTCGCATGTTGGGTTTATCTTTCATTTTGGCGCCGTAGTCGGCCATGAGTGTTTGAATGTTGTAATGCTATTTATGTACTTTGATTGATGTGGCGAGTGTAAGCCAACTATGTATCTCCTTTTTTATTATCTATATTACATGGGATGTTGGGAAGATTGCCTAACTTGCGACATTGCTTTCAATGCGGTTATGCCTCTAAGTCATGCCTCGACACGTGGGAGCTATAGCCGCATCGAGGGCGTTACAAGTTGAAAAAAGAGAAGAACCTTCTAATACCAAATGTCCGTGAATTCATTAAAATCTTCATGATTTTTCAAAATATTCACAGAGTTTCAAAAGATATTCGAATGTGAATTTTTTGATTTGTTTTCAAATCACGAATTAGTAAGAAAGAAAAAGGACACAAAATAACAGTAGAAAGAAAAGCGAAAAAATCTCATGAGGAAAACATAATAAGGGAAAAGAGAAGAACCTTCTGGAACATTCCCAAAACCGAACGGAAGGTTCCCAAATCCGTTCCTGGTTCTGGAAATGAATAGCTCACGTCGGACCATGAGTTGGCGAGTTCTCACTTAGTGCTCCCTAAGGCGATAGACATCATTTTTGACCGTCGGTTCTGTATAATATGATCAGCCTATATGGGCCTCCTATCAACATGCCCTTGAGGCCTATTTTAAACACTCAATCTCGTTGGCGGTCATGAGAGATGGGCCAATGGGCCCAAGGTGGTGCATCACAGCTCTTTAGTGCTCCATGCGGTGTGGGGCCTTGCCGTCTGGGCGGCAAGGTGTGCATCTGCAGCGATTCATCGATGGTCTATGCCAGATTAAGTCCACAACTCGATGGTCAAGGCACGTGGCGGCAAGTGACATGGCTCGTGGCTGTCATCGGAATTCGCTACTTGTCACGACAATCCTTCTAGGATATATAGGAAGCTCCCTGTGCGCCACGATCGGTTAAGCATTCATTTGTCTAGCTTAACCCCCGAGCGCACGCATAGCATGAAGGGCTACTGTCTGCTGAATTCATCCGCTTGCATTTTTTCCTTTTTTCAAAAGGGCGCTACTACGCGTCCGTCGACCGATGTTAGGTATTATCCGCCACATCGATGGCCGTTGGATCCTCGTGCTGTTAGCAGTCCGATGTAATACCCATGCCCCGCATGGCTCCTCATTAAGTCCCGCATCAAGCGTGTTGTTGCAGAAACAAAGAACCTTGCCCCCCGGCCCAGAGTTGCGCCGAGCGCGGCGCCGCCCCGCCCAAAAATCACCTGTGGCTGACACGGGGAGCAGCCAAATATCCTCTCTGCAACACCATGGCTCACCACATCGTGCGGCAGATGCTTGGATCCAATGCAGATCGAGCTCACCGAGGGGCCCTACTACAAGAACAGCCATGGACATCGTTCTAAGCTCCGACCGCCGCCGGGGAGCTTTCGCTGTGAGTAGGAGTTTTAGCCTGGTTCAGGAACCCACCGGTGGTGTTTCCTGAAGCTCCTTCGACCAGATCGCATAAGGAATCATGGGTGAAACTCTGTTTCTGAAACACAAATTCTGTTTAACTCTGAAGCATGAAACTCTGAAAACACAACATATCAAACCTTGTGTGTGGATACAACAAGGCACATCCCCCCTGTTTTACTTGTTCTGTCTCTGGAACATGAGCCCCTGTATTTGTAGTTGCAATCTCTAATGTTGCATTTTTTTAGAAAAATGGCTCTGATGTTTAGAAAAAATCACTCATGTGAGAGTGCCTTTGATGTGGTTTGATTTTGTATGTTGTTGTACGAAAATCAGAGTGTTTCTGAATTCCTCAAAAAATGTAGGCCAGAAACAAATGTTGCATGTTAATTGACCTCCGTAAAAAATGGTAAACTGTTCATTTGATATCTTCTGTAATTGATTTTCTGAAACAAGACAAATATTGTTGATTCCATGGAGATAGAAAATGACTGTTGCAAAAAAAAACTCTCTGATGCCGGAAGCTGGGACTGAAGGAGAAGAGAGCTATGTCCAAGGCAATTTCTGCTATATGTTTGATGCACGAAGCTGGGACTGAAGGGAAATGAACTGCTCCAGTGAGCTGTTCATTTTCCTTTCATTTCCTAAACAAAAGATGTACTTGCTCCCTATGTTTGAGCTACATTTATAATTTCTTTTTTTGCAAGCTTGATAATGTATAAAGTTGAAATTTGCAACCCTGTGTAATGAAAAAATACAGAAAATAAAGAGAGCTTAGTTTGTTATATTTTCTTCATGTATTTTCTTGTGTTTGAGACATGCAACATCAATGTTTCTCTGCATAAGTGCAAAAAAGAATGTGTCTAGTATTGCCAAGAAACAACATTTTGCTTGAAATAAAAAAGAGTTTTCTGTGGTGAGATTGCTCGAGGTTGCATGCATGAAAATATAGATCATGTATTCATGTTACAGGACACATGATCTTACAAGAAGGTACTTTCATTTTGATGATGTTATAGGAACATCTATCCATGTATTCAAGTTGCAGGAACATGATGTTATAATGAGAAAATGTGTTCAACTGATGATTTCGTTATGGTTAATATAGAGCAACAGATCATGTTACATAGAAAACGATGATTATAGTATATTTCACCATTCAAAAATTCCTCATGCAACAAGAGCTCCAATACAAACAATATGATACACTAGTGGGTGAGAAACATACAAAATGAAAATACTCCAGCAAGATAATTTTCATTGGATTATCATCTCTACATCGTATATAGGTGTGCAACACCAGAAACATTTGCGAGAATGGTTGCATGGATGATGCTCCAGCATACAAAATAGAGCAAAAAAGGGGGGCATGCCCCAGCATGACACATGGTTCTTCCAAGCTTCAGTTCCATAGAAGACTAGAGGTAATAGCTACAGTATACTTGTTGTCTCGGTTACAAAACATGTCACTCATGCACCGGAAAAGGCCCTTTCACCATCCTTGTAAACGTCACGGAACATCTGCCTTGCCCCTCTTCCCAAATTGTAACGGCCTGCTACCATTGAATATCTTCTTAACCATGTCCCTTGTAAATCGGATCTTCTTCTGATCATTTATCCCGCGATACGCAAAACCATAGAAATCAATGGATGTTGCGAAAAAAGGAAAAAGGGAGTTATGCAACACAAATAGAGGAAACAAAAAATATATTTGAGCAGACGCTTCTTAGGATCAATCCTCATAACTATGAAATCGAGAAGCCCTTCTGGAGGAGGAAACAAAGGAGAGATGTGAAGAAAATCCCCGAAATTGGACTTGGTTATTACATCCCTCTTTTTCCCTTCGATGGCATTGGCTATGTCATGTAGCCGCTTTGCCGACCATCGAGTTTGGTAGATGGGCATGCTACAAAAACAAAACAAGAATGACAAAAAGGGATCCTACGAGGAATTGAGCATGCATAACTAGTTATGTAAACAAAAACGAAAAAATTGAAACTATTGCAGATATATGCAAAGATTCAGAAACATTGGTTAATTCAAGCAGACCTTGTTAATTTCAAAGAAAAACATGAATGATTCAAGCTGGCCTAGCTAATTCCAAACAGAAAATCATAACCTAATTCCAAACTACTACTTTCGTACTTCGCAACACCATCTGCCGCTCACCCTTCTCCCTGAAAACGCAACAGAAGGCCACCGAAACATCACCGCAAAAGGGGAGCGCCACAGCTAAAAAACTCCGCATAGTCGCCAGTGTAGCCGCTAGAAGGCACAGGGGAGCACTACATCCCCACATCACCGGAATAGCAAAGAGCACCACATCGCCACATCAACCAAAAACTGGGGGGGGGGGGAGGATCTCTGATTTGTACCTGCTTGAGTCGTCGCCGGCCACCACCGATCCCGAGCAAGTCGTCATCGCCACAGCGGTGGATAAGACCCGGTCGCCCAACGCCTTGCGCTGCCGCGCCCGTCCGCCGGCTCCCAAATCCAGCTGCTCGCCCTCCCAGCTAGACGAGCCTTGAAACCCCCCCTACTGTTACCCAGTTGCAGGAATGGCTATCCTGAAACAACAGGTGAGTTCCAGGAAAAAAACCTCGGCTTCGGCAGACACGACCACGCGGGGATGTTGTCGACCGGCTGATCAACACACGATCGAACGACCACAGAGCCGGCGGACGGGCGCGCGCAATCATCCGGTAGAAGGTAAGATTTTTCCCACAAATATGTTGAATGAAACACAACTTCTTGACTTTGTTTACAACAAATTATGGTTCTGTCATTTCTGAAACATAATCTATGATGCCACACACAATTCATTACTCAAGGTGACACCACGGATAATGTCTGATGCGCAAAACCCATAAGAGCTCTCGACATTATCCAAGCTTTAGAAAACAACATTGAAAAGTTGAAGAAATTCGTGTGAGCACATATCTAAGGACCAAGGCAAATCTCATGATTTAAGTAAGATAGCAGTATTGCAGTAGTGGACTGATGGTAGCATTCACAGCAACAATACATGCAAAATGAAATCAGAAATTTTCTATGAAGAGTGTAACAAGGTTCAGCAATGTTATGAGTTGCGCAGAATTCAGAAACAAAAAAAATCCGCAACTATGCCGACAACCACCTCGTCTCCGACTACGTCGGCGACAACTATTCCTACTACACCGGCGACCTCCTCCTCCTAGTAAAAGCTCCCAACATCACCTACAAAAAGCCACAGAGCACCACCACCACATCGGCGAGCATGGGAGAGCAAGCTATCACAACGGGGCACCACCACCACCGCGACGGGGCACCACCACCACCACATCCTCCCTTAATTTCGCTCGGCTACAGGAACGAGGGAAAATTTATGGATCTAGCGGGGAAAGGTTGCACACCTGCTGCTTGTGCAGCCGTCAGCGACCTCAGATCCCGTCGTCGTCACCAGCGCGGCTGGTCTGTCGCGGTTGCCTAGCCGCCGTCGACCACCCAACCGCCGCCTCCGTCCCAGCCGCACGGTGCTCTGCCTCCCCGCTGCTGGATCTAACCACCACATAGCTCCGCAACAAGAGCTCTGTTGCAGAAAGCGTTTCTGAAACAGCAGCTCAGCTGCAGACCCGTGTGCGTGGGTGCATGTGCTATCGACCGTTGGTTCAAAAGACGATCCGACGAACACGGAGGCGGCAGACATGGGCAAGAGATCGGCTGGCAGAAGGTAAGCTTTTCCCTTTTCAAAAAGAAGGATTACCCCGGCCTCTGCATCAATCAATGCATACAACCATTTTTTATTTAATTATTCAAGAAAGTCACTCTCTGAATCTCTATGCGAGCAGATAGAAGAAAGAAACACGATGAACCTCAGTCAAACACAATGAAACACCAGTGACACGGCTCCTTGTGAAGTAGAGCTCAGCTCCTAGAACCTCAACACGGGGAGGTCCTTGTGGTCCTGCCTCCATGTCTGTCTAATCTTTAAGCAATGATGGTTCGTTCGTTACAGAAACTTTAGTACTGAATATATCGACTAGGTGTGCGCCAACGTTACTACTACCATGTTATTTTGTCATTGTCTAACTTCCTTTCCCACAAGGCCGGGCAAATAATAACAGTAATATGATTGTTGACATGTTCCCAGGTCAGTCTTTATTGTACATGTCATGATCAAAGCATTGTATATTGTTGGGGAGGATGAATATGATGATGAGCTTCCCGGTGAGGAGCCGATGCTTATGAAGGAAGACACATGCGTATGGCTGTGAACTCAACGGCTCCGGACCCGCAAGTTCATGAAAGAGGAGACGCTCATGTTGAAGTGCTCATCATCCGGGGTCTAAATCAAAATTATACAACTTCACCCGTATGTACAAATAAATGCATAAATGAGTGAAACACAAAAGTAAAAATCTTGAAGCCCTCATCAACCCAAGGTCTAAATCAAAATTATACAACTTCATCATTATATACAAATATATGTTGGGAATATGAGCAATTTACCGAATGATTTTATTAACAGAAATACTAGATAAAGCATGACTAATATAACAGAAACAAAACAAATTATGCGATCTGACAAAGAGAAGGTAAATAGCATCTACATATATGAATTGTAGCCAAACATATCTAGTGCAGACAGTAGAGCAAGTTGCATATATGAAGTAGAACCTAACATATCTAGGGAAAACACTAGAGCAAGGAACTGTGGCAGGACCTCGAACAGAAGTAAGAAGAACACATATGGGACAACAGCAGCAGGAGCACTGGACTTGGGGTCGGTGTCCTCGCCAACCATGTCGTCGAGGAGGTTGTTTACGTCGGGGAAGAGGTCATCGTCGTTTCATCTCCCGCGTGACCTTTCGCATACCCGTCATGCATGGCAAATATTTAGACATCGGCTCATTCCCGCGTCGCGTCGCGTCGCATCGGGACGGGGCGGGCGGCGTAGGAGGAGCGCGCGTGGATGTCCCTCTTGTTCTCATGCTTATACATATGGGGAAAGAACCTCTCTTATAAAGAGGTCCAACTCCCTCTAAACTAGCAATGTGGGACTAAACTTCAGTTCCACCTCTTGCCTTGCATAAATGGGCTGCGTGGGCCTCTAGGATTTATTAGGAATTTCTGAAACTGCTATCGGGCTGGCCCAAAATAGACAAAATTCCAGCGATATATACATAAATGAGTGAAACACAAAAGTAAAATTTATATGTCTTCCTGCATATAAATCCATCATGTTCAGATTAGAGAACTGCTCCCTCTATAAACTTTTATACTCCTTAGACATGGGACCGATCTAGCCCACAGTAAGGATACAATAGTTAGAAAAAGCTGGCCTTAGACAGACCAATATTGTAACAGTTGTGGTAACGAGAAAACAAGCTGCAGACATGGTCACAATATCTGTCTAAGGCCACTTTTTTTGCTAACTAATATATCCTTCCTGCGGGCTAGATCGATCCCATGTTCAGTAAGACGTTTTAGGTCACTATTTTCATATGTGCGCAATTGAGATAGATTTCAAACATATCTTCATAGGTAATCGGCCATGGAAGGGTGCTTGAGCTTCATGAAAACCTAGAAAGAAAATAACATGGCTTCTTGTAGAAGAGTCTTGGGCGTGTGTGTCAACAAAATCTTAACTCTATATAAAGTTATTAGAAATCCAACATTTTGATTGGTCCACTTGGTTTTGGTTTCAATGTTAGATTTTGGCTCTAGACTTTCCAAACGCGTGAATCACATAGGAAAACGGATAAACTCTAACCAACGCAGAGTCATCTCTCACACAATGGGCTTGGTAATAGGCTTTTATGGGGCGAAAGAGGGACTAAATGTGTGATGTCTCCCATATGGCAGATTTTTTGTCCATAGTCATCTCTTTATCAATCATAATTGAATTTGAGTATGTTCATCTCTATATATAAATAAATGAATGAATTTGAGTGTGTGTATCGCACCAATAAGTATATATTAGTCCAAACAAAACTAGTCTTAAACGGACCAATATTACGACTATCTCTGAAGCTTCTTTTTCCATTACCACAAATGTTAAGAATGTCATATATTAGTACATTTATGAAATAAAAATTGCAACTCTGACATTGCTAATATGAATATAAATTTCACAGTTGTAGGAGACATGTAGTGTGTTTGTATATATGCAACCAAGTTGGATAATATTTTGACAGGGTTATTAAACAATACACTCACATCTGACAAAGAAAATCGTCAACCCGTGCCTATGCATGCATGAACATGTCGATGCTAGCTTCAAATTCCAAAGTTACAAGATAGACCTACTTGGCTAATTTTATAAGACTATACAATGCATAATATAATATGTAGTAATGCACTTTGAACCAGGCAGTCATGTGTGGGATTGTACAATGATGGATAAGAGGACCAGCCCCCCTACATATTATGTACAGGACCTGAATACAATTTATGTATCTTTAATGTATTTTTCTATATTAACTTTAGATCTCGGTCTCGAGCGGCCGGTCTCGAGCTCGGGGGCTAAAGACTTGGTCAGACCCAAATGGTCATACCTGGAAATTGTGATGTTTCTTACGTTGTTATCTTGTTGAAGGCATTGCTCGGATATGCCCAGACTGATTTCTTCAGGGTGAAAGCCTAGATTCCGACCTTATGGTTCGATCTGGTGACGGTGGCGCTTGAGTGTTGCTGAAGGAAATATGCACTAGAGGCAATAATAAAATTGTTATTTATATTTCCTTATATCATGATAAATGTTTATTATTCATGCTAGAATTGTATTAACCGAAAACTTAGTACATGTGTGAATACATAGACAAATAGAGTGTCCCTAGTATGCCTCTACTAGACTAGCTCGTTAATCAAAAATGGTTAAGTTTCCTAGCCATAGACTGTTGTCATTTGATGAAAGAGATAACATCATTAGAGAATGATGTGATGGACAAGACCCATCCGTTAGCTTAGCACTATGATCATTTAGTTTATTGCCATTACTTTCTTCATGACTTATACATGTTCCTAAGACTATGAGATTATGCAACTCCCGAATACCGGAGGAACACTTAGTGTGCTATCAAATATCACAACATAACTGGGTGATTATAAAGATGCTCTACAGGTGTCTTCGATGGTGTTTGTTGAGTTGGCATAGATCGAGATTAGGATTTGTCACTCTGATTGTCGGAGAGGTATCTCTGGGCCCTCTCGGTAACGCACATCACTATAAGCCTTGCAAGCAATGTGACTAATGAGTTAGTTACGGGATGATGCATTACAGAACGAGTAAAGAGACTTGCCGGTAACGAGATTGAACTAGGTATGATGATACCGACGATCGAATCTCGGGCAAGTAACATACCGATGACAAAGGGAACGACGTATGTTGTTATGCGGTTTGACCGATAAAGATCTTCATAGAATATGTAGGAGCCAATATGAGCATCCAGGTTCTGCTATTGGTTATTGACCGGAGATGTGTCTCGGTCATGTCTGCATAGTTCTCGAACCCGTAGGGTACGGACGCTTAACGTTCTATGACAATTTATATTATGAGTTATGTGATTTGATGTACCTAAGGTTGTTCAGGGTCCCGGATGATATTGCGGACATGACAAGGAGTCTCGAAATGGTTGAGACATAAAAATCGATATATTGGAAGGCTATATTCGGACATCGGAAAGGTTCCGAGTGATTCGGGTATTTTCCGGAGTACCGGAGAGTTACGGGAATTCGCCCGGGGAAGTAGCGGGCCTTAATGGGCCATACGGGAAAGGAGATAAGGGCCTCAAGGGGTGGCTGCGTGCCCCCCATGGGCTGGTCCGATTTGGTCTAGGAGGGGGCGGCGCCCCCCTCCTTCCTTCTCCCCTCTTTCCCCTTCCTTTCCCCTCCTAGTTGGACTAGGAAAGGGGGGAAACCTACTCCTAGTATGAGTAGGAATCCCCCCTTGGGGCGCGCCATAGGAGGCCGGCCCTCCCCCTCCCCCACTCCTTTATATACGGGGGAGGGGGCACCCCATAGACAGACAAGTTGATTGTTTAGCCATGTGCGGTGCCCCCCTCCACAGATTTCCACCTCAGTCATATCGTTGTAGTGCTTAGGCGAAGCCCTACGTTGGTAACTTGATCATCACCATCATCACGCCGTCATGCTAAATAAACTCTCCCTCGACCTCAGCTGGATCTAGAGTTCGCGAGACGTCACCGAGCTGAACGTGTGCAGATCACGGAGGTGCCGTATCTTCGGTGCTAGGATCTGTCGAATCGTGAAGACATACGACTACATCAATCGCGTTGTCAAAACGCTTGCGCTTACGGTCTACGAGGGTACGTGGAAAACACTCTTCCCCTTTCGTTGCTATGCATCACCTAGATGGATCTTGCGTGTGCGTAGGATTTTTTTGAAATTACTGCATTCCCCAACAGTGGCATCCGAGCCAGGTCTACGCATAGATGTTATATGCACGAGTAGAACACAAAGGAGTTGTGGGCGTTGGTATATACATATTGCTTATCGTCAGTAGTTGATTCTTGATTCAGCAGTATTGTTGGATGAAGCAGCTCAGACCGACATTATGCGTACGCTTACGTGAGACTGGTTCTACCGACGTGCTTTGCACACAGGTGGCTAGTGGGTGTCTGTTTCTCCAAATTTAGTTGAATCGGTTTCAATGAACAGGGTTCTTTCTGAAGATCAAAAAGCAATCACTATACTACGTTGTGGTTTTGATGTGTAGGTAAGAACGGTTCTTGCTAGAAGCCCGTAGCAGCCACGTAAAACCTGCAACAACAAAGTAGAGGACGTCTAACTTGTTTTTACAGGGCATGTTGTGATGTGATATGGTCAAGACGTGATGAGATATAAATTGTTGTATGAGATGATCATATTTTGTTTAAGTTATCGGCAACTGTCAGGAGCCTTATGGTTGTCTCTTTATTGCATAAAGATGCAAGCGCCATATAATTGCTTTACTTTATCTCTATGCGATAGCAATAGTTGCAAAAGCAATAGATGGCGAGACGACCATGTGACAACACGTTGATAAAGATCAAGATGATGAGATCATGGTGTCAAGCCTGCGACGATGGTGATCATGACGGTGCTTTAGAGATGGAGATCAAAGGCACAAGATGATGATGGCCATATCATATCACTTATATTTGATTGCATGTGATGTTTATCCTTTATGCATCTTATTTAGCTTAGTTTGGCGGTGGCATTATAAGATGATCTCTCACTAAATTTCAAGGTACAAGTGTTCTCCCTGAGTATGCATCGTTGCGACAGTTCTTCGTGCTGAGACACCATGTGATGATCGGGTGTCATAAGCTCTATGTTCATATACAACGGGTGCAAGCCAATTTTGCACATGCAGAATACTCGGGTTAAACTTGACGAGCCTAGCATATGCAGATATGGCCTTGGAACACTGAGACCAAAAGGTCGAGCGTGAATCATATAGGAGATATGATCAACATAGTGATGTTCACCATTGAAAACTACTCCATCTCACGTGATGATCGGACATGATTTAGTTGATATGGATCACGTGATCACTTAGATGATTAGAGGAATGTCTATCTAAGTGGGAGTTCTTAAGTAATATGATTAATTGAACTTAAATTTATTATGAACTTAGTCCTGATAGTATTTGCATATCTATGTTATAGATCAATTGCTCGCGTATAGCTTCCCCATATTATTTATGATATGTTCCTAGAGAAAACTAAGTTGAAAGATAATAGTAGCAATGGTGCGGACTGGATCCGTGATCTGAGGATTTTCCTCATTGCTGCACAGAAGAATTATGTCCTTGATGCACCGCTAGGTGATGGACCTTTTGCAGGAGCATATGCAGACGTTATGAATGTTTGACAAGCTCAGTATGATGACTACTTGATAGTTTAGTGCGCCATACTTTACGGCTTAGAACCGGGACTTCAAAAACGTTTTGAACGCCATGGAGCATATGAGATGTTCCAAGAGCTGAAATTGGTATTTCAGAGTCATGCCCGTGTTAAGAGGTATGAGACCTCTGACAATACTTTGCCTACAAAATGGAGGAAAATAGCTCAACCAGTGAGCATGTGCTCAGATTGTCTGGGTACTACAATTGCTTAAATCAAGTGGGAGTTAATCTTCCATATAAGATAGTAATTGAAAAAGTTCTCTAGTCACTATCACCAAGTTACTAGAACTTAGTGATGAACTATAATATGCAAGGGATGACGAAAGTAATTCCCAAGCTCTTTGCGATGCTGAAATCGGCGAAGGTAGAAATCAAGAAATAGCATCAAGTGTTGATGGTTAACAAGACCACTAGTTTTAAGAAAAGGGCAAAGGGGAAGAAAGAGGAACTTCAAACAGAATTGCAAGCAAGTTGCTGCTCCCATGAAGAAGCCCAAAGCTAGACCCAAGGCTGGAACTGAGTGCTTCTATTGCAAAGGAAAAGGTCACTGGAAGTGGAACTGCCCTAGATACTTGGCGGATAAGAAGGATGACAAAATGAACAAAAGTATATTTGATATACATGTTATTGATGTGTACTTTACTAGTGTTTATAGCAACCCCTCAGTATTTGATACTGATTCAGCTGCTAAGAGTAATAACTCGAAACGGGAGTTGCAAAATAAACAGAGACTAGTCAAGGGCGAGGTGATGATGTGAGTTGGAAGTGATTCCAAGGTTGATAAGATCACCATCGCACACTCCCTTTACCTTCGGGATTAGTGTTGAACCTAAAATAAATATTATTTGGTGTTTGCATTGAGTATAATATGATTGGATCATGTTTATTGCAATACGGTTATTCATTTAAGTCAAAGAATAATTGTTATTCTGTTTACATGAATAAAACCTTCTGAGGTCATACACCCAAGGTGAATGATTTATTGAATCTCGATCGTAGTGATACACATATTCATAATATTGAAGCCAAAAGATGCAAAGTTAATAATGATAGTGCAACTTATATGTGGCACTGCCGTTTAGGTCATACTGGTGTAAAGAGCATAAAGAAACTCCATGCTGGTGGGCTTTTGGAATCACTTAATTATGAATCATTTGATGCTTGTGAGCCATGCCTCGTGGGTAAGATGACTAAAACTCCGTTCTCCGGAACAATGGAGCAAGCAACTGACTTATTGGAAATAATACATACTGATGTATGCAATCCGATGAGTGTTGAGGCTCGCAGCGGGTATCGTTATTTTCTGACCTTCACAGATGATTTGAGCAGATATGGGTATATCTACTTAATGAAACATAAGTCTGAAACATTTAAAAACTTCAAAAAAATTCAGAGTGAAGTGGAAAATCATAGTAACAAGAAAATAAAGTTTCTGCGATCTGATCGTGGAGGAGAATATTTGAGTTACGAGTTAGGTCTTTATTTGAAACAATGCGGAATAGTTTCGCAACTCACGCCACTTGAAACACCTCAGCGTAATGGTGCGTCCGAACGTCATAACCGTATTTTATTAGATACTAGTCGTCAATCCGTGCTTTTGCACGGGCTAGAATTTTTTGGAAGTTTATAAACATGTGTGGCGAACAACCATTCTTAGAGCAGTTAGTGAGTGTCAGGCTGACCACTCTCAACCCTATCCATACGTGTTGTCTCTTTCTGTTTCTCTTTCTAGTCTATCAAGCCTGTTTTTCATGTACACGATGCGCGCGCGCACACAGACAGACACGTATCCCTATCTCACTCATCCCTGCCCGAACAGTCAAGTGTGCTTTAGTTCTACATACCGGTGAACTGCACGTCCCACTATGAGCCGCATCTTAGTTTTTTTTTGCAGGGAAGCTGAGTTAAAGCTTATCCTTGTACTTTTAAATGTTTGGAGGATTATTGAGTTTCTTAAAGTTTGTTCTAATACTCATGGAAGCCTTTTTTGTCTTTTTAATAATTCCCTATATATATATATATATATATATATATATATATATATATATATATATTGGACTGTAACATTCTATAAGTAATCATTATTTATTTTTAATTTAAAATCTAAATTTTGGAGTTTTTTGAATAATTTTTTGGTTGCATGGAATTATCTAGAAGCTCGCCATTTTTAAAAATTATTCACATACCAAGATGTACGAACGACATATTTGAAAAAAATATAGGTGCACCACACTGAAGTGCGGTCAAAAAAATAATGAAACATTGTATGCATATTTTTAGATAAGCGAGCAATGTTGATCTGTGATATGTATAAGGCTAGCTTTGTGATACATGCATGAGTAACTTTACCCGTACATTCCTGAATTTTTTTTAGTTTATTAGGTTATTTTGGTTTGCACGTTTCCTTCTCTTTTTTAACACTTGCATGTCTGTTCCCTAGAGTAGCATGCATGGACTCGGATGCGGATTAAGAGCACTCGGCGGCGCACTCCTCTGAAATCTCGGCCGCTCCAATGATCTATTGGGATCCGTGCCACTTTCGTGGAAATGATATTTGGGTGTGAATACGCGGCCGGTGGCGTACAAGGCAGCAGTTCGTACCTGTTCTGAGTCATTTATTAAAGTTTCATTTGAACAGTACGAAACAGAACAGTGGCCTGGGACCAATTAATTCAATCCACCTTCACCTACCTTTATGAGTCTTCTTCGAGCATGCAAAGGCTCCATTGCCACATCTAAAAACACTGGTAGAAAAAGGGCATGTTGTCCCGATTCGTAAGGGCCTTTAGTCCCGGTTCCTGAACCAGGACTAAAGAGTCGGTACTAATGCCCCTCATCACTGCTCAATTTAATCTCTAATCACCCCTCATCATTCCAAATCATCTAACTTCCCGGACGGTCACCCATCCTCCCACTCCCCCAGCCTGAGCACACTTAACTTCCGGGTTCTATTCTCCCTCGTTTCCAAGTCTGCACTCGTTGTTTTCCTGACAATAGTAAGATGTCAATCCTATTAACCCTCAGGAGTTTAGCTTGAGCATGAAGTCACACATTTCACTGTTTGAGTTTGAAACTATTGTTCTAAAAAACAATAATTTTTTAGTAACACTAATATTTCTTGAATAAGTAGTTTGACCATTGTTTGACCACAGTTTGACCATAGTTTGACCAGATTTGACCAAAATTCAAAAAAACTGAAATAATTATTTAATAACACTAATATTCTTGAATAATTATTTAGTAACACTAATACTTCTTGAATAAGTAGTTTGACCATAGTTTGACCAGATTTAATGAAAATTTAAAAAAACTGAAATTTGAGCATAACTTTTTTTTCCTTTTGGAATTTGAGGATTCTACAAATTTGCAAACAAGCCGTAGGCAGTCTCCATCGGATGTAACTTTTCGAGTAGATGATTTTTCATATAAAAAACTTATTAATCCGAGTTCATATGCAAAAGTTATGCCCATTTTACAAATTCTAGAGAGATTTTGTAAATAAAGTCGAAATTCATATTTGTAAATTTTCCCAACAACTAGACCACATATCACATGGGAAAATTATTTTATTTTATTTTTTTAACATTTCCATCATTTTCTTTTGTTTTTTCTAAAACTGAAAAGGCGGTCCACGGGGGGGGGGGGGGGGGGGGAGTTTGAAAATGGGACCTTTAGTACCGGTTCGTGCCATGAACCGGTACTAATGCCTCAAAACCCATTAGTCCCGGTTGGTGGCACCAACTGGGACTAAAGGTCTAACCTTTAGTACCGGTTGGTGCCACCAACCGGGACTAATGGGCATCGCACCCTTTAGTCCCGGTTCGTGGCACGAACCGGGACTAAAGGGCCCAGGTGAATCAGGACTAATGCCTTAGCCGCACGAACCGGGATAAATGCACCCATTGGTCCCGGTTCTGGACTGAACCGGGACTAATGGGCTTACCCAGCCTGGACCAAAGCCCCCTTTTCTACTAGTGAAAGGAGGCAGTGCCTTGTACTGTTCTTATTCCAACCAATCTAGGAAGAGACACGGAGGATACTGAGTGCGCTACTCGTCCAAGGGTTCCTCTGGTTAGCAATAACCTGAAGCTGCCTAGTTAATCTTGCTGGCGGGGATGACTCCTTCACCAAATCCACATATCAAGTTGGTCCACAACATCGACGGAAGGTAACTTGTTTCTCAAACATTCCTATTGAATATTACCAGTTGTTCATTATCGTTTTGCTATCTCAAAATTTTAGCTCGAATGAAGATGATCTGAGAGCTAACGAGTGCACGGCTACCATAGCAGAAATGGTTGTCACAGAGATGTGCACACTCTCGACCGTAGCTGAAGCGGACGAGCTAGATTCTTCGAATGCAAACACCGAGCAACATGTGTCTACTGTGCTAGATAGAGACCTTGGGTCGAAATCAAGATAACAATAGCCAATCTTTTGAGCATCTTAATGTATGAGCATCTGTATGGTGACTCTTAATGTATGAGCATATGTCCTATGTATGGTGGAACTATGTATGAGAATAAAAATAGTCAATTTACTAGATGGCGTGGCAATTAAATTTTGGGGATTTTAAAAGGTCGTTTTGTATGTTGTTTTCGGTCAGAAGATGGACCATTTTTTTGTTACTTTCGACTATATGTAAACTTTTATCTGGTCACCTTACTTAGTATACCATAGTTTTCCCGCAAAAAAATAGTATACTATAGTTAAAAACCGAAATTATATATTCTTCCTGTTTATTAATCATATTTTTAAAATCGGCAACACAACTTATTCAGTTACGTGTCCGTATGCGGTGGAGTTCTTCAAAATAATTCTGCCACGACCAGGGGTCGTTAGATATGGATTAAGGCTGCAGGGCTTTAAATTCGGTGCATTTACAAAGTTGATGTGTGGACAGCAGCCGGATGCATGGTGCCACAAAGTCTGATGTCGTACAAAGAAGCAGTGACATGGAGTAATTGTGCCAGCCGACGGATTTTTTTGACAGCTCATTTTTACACATATAAATTCAAAAAAATAACACAATGCATGGACGAGGCAACGTAAAAAATTGTAGGTGGAAAGTGAAGTTGATCAATACACAGTTAGACAGTGATAAATGAAGCTTTTAATAGACTAACAAGGTAGGTTCAAACTGTGGGTTGGAATATTTTATTTCATTGCAAATGGAAATTCGCAAGAAGTTTCCTTCACTTCAATGGACACCGGCCTACTAGCAAAGCGTTTCCAGCGTAGTAGCGCTTTGCTCAAGAGACTAGCTTGAACGGGGGTGCTTGAGCTTGACATGACAATGAGAACCATCGAACAGTGAGAACGAAGGTGGGAGAGCAAGCTTGAAGGTAAGAATGGATCAGAATGGTATGATATGCAGTTGTGAGGAGGATCCATGTTTCTAAGAATTGTCCAGAGGAGGAAGATGACCGCTACAGTGAGGAGGAGAATGCCGTTGTGAGGAAGAGAGGAGCGTGCACATTTACTTGAGTTGGGTGGTTGGAAGTTGGAAGGTGAGGACAGAAACTCGTCTGGACAAGGATAGAAGACGTGTGTACTATTAGGCTGATATAAGGACCGGTGATAAATGAATACTAAATGAGAAGAGGTGTGAATACAAAGCAGCTAATATAGTGAGTGAGAATCCGGATGCTAGTGGATGGGAGCGATTGCAGTGAGCGTAGTCGCCGAGTGCTCCTATGCAATTTCGGCATGGAGTCCTATTTTTTAAAACACACGCATGTTTCCTTCCTAGAGTAGTATGCATGGACTCTTTGTCCGATCCGATTGCCCTTGTAAGCATATAGACTGCCTGCGCTTATTCCCATGTTTTGTTTAATCCTAGATGCTCAATTAAGATCTAACGGTTATTTATAAGTAGTTTTTAAGAATTAACGTGGAGCCTCGTATGGTGCCTCCAATTAGTAAATATAAGATGGTGCGATTTATGATGTCTCTTACCGATTTATCACTATCATTTTAGGGTTATGCATTAGAGATAGCTACATGCACGTTAAATAGATCACCATCTAAATCCGTTGAGACGACACCATATGAGTTGTGGTTTAGCAAGAAACCTATGCTGTCATTTCTAAAAGTTTGGGGCTATGATGCTTATGATAAAAAGTTTCAACCTGATAAGCTCGAACTCAAATCGGAGAAATGCGTCTTCATAGGATACCCAAAGGAAACTGTTTGGTACACCTTCTATCACAGATCCAAAGGCAAGATATTTATTGCTAAGAATGGATCCTTTCTAGAGAAGAAGTTTCACTCGAAAGAAGTGGGTGGGAGGAATGTAGAACTTGATGAGGTAATTGTACCTTCTCCCAAATTAGAAAGTAGTTCATCACATATATCAATTCTACTGATTCCTACACCAATTAGTGAGGAAGTTAATGATGATGATCATGAAACTTCAGATCAAGTTACTACCGAACCTCGTAGGTCAACCAGAATACGTTCCGCACCAGAGAGGTATGGTAATCCTGTTCTGGAGGTCATGTTACTTGACCATGAAGAACCTATGAACTATGAGGAAGCGATGATGAGCCTAGATTCCGCAAAATGGCTTGAAGCCATGAAATCTGAGATGAGATCCATGTATTAGAACAAAGTATGGACTTTGATTGACTTGCCCGATGATTGGTGAGCCATTAAGAATAAATGGATTTTCAAGAGGAAGAGGAGCGCTGATAGTAGTGTTACTATTTACAAAGCTCGAATTATCGCAAAAGGTTTTTGACAAGTTCAAGATGTTGACTACGATGAGATTTTCTCACTCATAGCGATGATTAAGTCTGTCCGAATCATGTTAGCAATTGCCACATTTGAAATCTGGCAAATGGATGTCAAAATTGCATTCCTTAATGGATTTCTTAAAGAAGAGTCGTATATGATGCAACAAGAAGGTTTTGTCAATCCTAAAGGTGCTAGCAAAGTGTGCAAGCTCCAGCGATTCATCTATGGACTGGTGCAAGCATCTCGTAGTTGGAATATATGCTTTGATAAAGTGATCAAAGCATATGGTTTTATACAGACTTGCGGTGAAGCATGTATTTGTAAGAAAGTGAGTGGGAGCACTACAGCCTTTCTGATAAGTATATGTGAATGACATATTGTTGATCGGAAATGATGTAGAATTTTCTGGAAAGCATAAAGGAGTGTTTGAAAGGAGTTTTTCAAAGAAAGACCTCGCTGAAGCTACTTATATATTGAACATCAAGATCTATAGAGATAGATCAAGACGCTTGATATATTTTCAATGAGTACATACCTTCACAAGATTTTGAAGTAATTCAAAATGGAACAGTCAAAGAAGGAGTTCTTGCCTGTGTTGCAAGGTGTGAAGTTGAGCAAAGACTCGAAACCCGACCACGGCAGAAAATAGAAATGAATGAAAAGTCATTCCCTATGCCTCAGCCATAGGTTCTATAAAGTATGCTATGCTTTGTACCAGACCTATTGTGTACCTCGCTAAGAGTTTGGCAAGAGGGTACAATAGTGATCCAGGAGTGGATCACTGGACAATGGTCAAAATTATCCTTAGAGGACTAAGGAAATGTTTCTCGGTTATGGAGGTGATAAAAGAGTTTGTCGTAAAGAGTTATGTCGATGCAAGCTTTTTACACCAATCTAGATGACTCTAAGTCTCGATCTAGATATATATTGAAAGTGGGAACAATTAGCTAGAGTAGCTCCATGTAGAGTATTGTAGACATAGAAATTTGCAAAATACATACAGATTTGATTGTTGCAGACCCGTATACTAAACTTCTCTCACAAGCAAAACATGATCACTCTTCGAGTGTTAATCACATAGCGATGTGAACTAGATTATTGACTCTAGTAAACCCTTTGGGTATTAGTCACATGAAGATGTGAACTAATCACATAAATATTGGTGTGAAATCACATGATGATGTGAACTAGATTATTGACTCTAGTGCAAGTGGGAGACTGAAGGAAATATGCCCTAGAGGCAATAATAAAGTTGTTATTTATATTTCCTTATATCATGATAAATGTTTATTATTCATGCTAGAATTGTATTAACCGGAAACTTAGTACATGTGTGAATACATAGACAAACAGAGTGTCCCTAGTATGCCTCTACTAGACTAGCTCGTTAATCGAAGATGGTTAAGTTTCCTAGCCATAGACATGTGTTGTCATCTGATGAATGGGATCACATCATTATAGAATGATGTGATGGACAAGACCCATCCGTTAGTTTAGCACTATGATTGTTTAGTTTATTGCTATTGCTTTCTTCATGACTTATACATGTTCCTATGACTATGAGATTATGCAACTCCCGAATACCGGAGGAACACTTAGTGTGCTATCAAACATCACAATGTAACTGGGTGATTATAAAGATGCTCTATAGTTGTCTCCGATGGTGTTTGTTGAGTTGGCATAGATCGAGATTAGAATTTGTCACTCCGATTGTCGGAGAGGTATCTCTAGGCTCTCTCGGTAATGCACATCACTATAAGCCTTGCAAGCAATGTGACTAATGAGTTAGTTACGGGATGATGCATTACGGAAAGAGTAAAGAGGCTTGCCGGTAACGAGATTGAACTAGGTATGATGATACCGACGATCGAATCCCGGGCTAGTAACATACCGATGACAAAGGAAACGACGTATGTTGTTATGCGGTTTGACCGATAAAGATCTTGGTAGAATATGTCGGAGCCAATATGAACATCCAAGTTCCGCTATTGGTTATTGACCAGAATTGTGTCTCGGTCATGTCTACATAGTTCTCGAACCCGTAGGGTCCGCACGCTAAACGTTCAACGACGATTTGTATTATGAGTTATGTGATTTGATGTACCGAAGGTTGTTCAGAGTCCAGGATGAGATCACGGACATGACGAGGAGTATCGAAATGTTCGAGACATAAAGATCAATATATTGGAAGGCTATATTCGGACATCGGAAAGGTTCCGAGTGATTCAGGTATTTTCTGGAGTACCGAAGAGTTACGGGAATTCCCCCGGGGAAGTAGTGGGCCTTAATGGGCCATACGGGAAAGGAGAGAAGGGCCTCAAGGGGTGGCCACACGCCCCCCATGGGCTGGTCCGAATTGGACTAGGAGGGGGCGGCGCCCCCTCCTTCCTTCTCCCCTCTTTCCCTTTCCTTTCCCCTCCTAGTTTGACTAGGAAAGGGGGGAAACCTACTCCTAGTAGGAGTAGGAATCACCCCTTGTGGCACGCCATAGGAGGCCGGCCCTTCCTCTCCTCCACTCCTTTATAGACGGGGGAGGGGTGCTACCTCTTGAGCACTGCGTTGGTTTTCCCTTGAAGAGGAAAGGGTGATGCATCAAAGTAGCGTAAGTATTTCCATCAGTTTTTGAGAACCAAGGTATCAATCCAGTAGGAGGCCACGCACGAGTCCCTCGCACCAACACAAACAAATAAATCCTCGCAACCAACGCGATAAGGGGTTGTCAATCCCTACACGGTCACTTACGAGAGTGAGGTCTGATGGATATGATAAGATAATATTTTTGGTATTTTTATGATAAAGATGCAAAGTAAAATAAAAGGCAATATAAATAACTAAGTGTTGGAAGTAATATGATGGAAAATAGACCCGGGGGCCATAGCTTTCCCTAGTGGCTTCTCTCAAGAGCATAAGTATTCACGGTGGGTAAACAAACTACTATTGAGCAATTGACAGAATTGAGCATAGTTATGAGAATATCTAGGTATGATCATGTATATAGGCATCACGTCCGAGACAAGTAGACCGACTCCTGCCTACATCTACTACTATTACTCCACACATTGATCGCTATCCAGCATGCATCTAGAGAATTAAGTTCATAAGAACAGAGTAACGCTTTAAGCAAGATGACATGATGTAGAGGGATAAACTCATGCAATATGATATAAACCCCATTTTGTTATCCTCGATGGCAACAATACAATACGTGCCTTGCTGCCCCTACTGTCACTGGGAAAGGACACCGCAAGATTGAACCCAAAGCTAAGCACTTCTCCCATTGCAAGAAAGATCAATCTAGTAGGCCAAACCAAACTGATAATTCGAAGAGACTTGCAAAGATAACCAATCATACATAAAAGAATTCAGAGAATATTCAAATATTGTTCATAGATATACTTGATCATAAACCCACAATTCATCGGTCTCAACAAACACACCGCAAAAGAAGATTACATCGAATAGATCTCCACAAGAGAGGGGAGAACTTTGTATTGAGATCCAAAAAGAGAGAAGAAGCCATCTAGCTAATAACTATGGACCCGTAGGTCTGAAGTAAACTACTCACACTTCATCGGAGGGGCTATGGTGTTGATATAGAAGCCCTCCGTGATCGATGCCCCCTCCGGCAAAGCTCCGGAAATGGCCCCAAGATGGGATCTCGTGGATACAGAAAGTTACGGTGGTGGAATTAGGGTTTTGGCTCCGTCTCTGGTAGTTTGGGGGTACGTAGGTATATATAGGAGGAAGGAGTATGTCGGTGGAGCAACAGGGGGCCCATGAGGGTGGAGGGCGCGCCCAGGGGGGTAGGCGCGCCCCTACCTCGTGGCCTCCTGGTTGATGTCTTGACTCTGGATCACGTTCGTTTCAAAAATCACGTTCCTGAAGGTTTCATTCCGTTTGGACTCCATTTGATATTCTTATTCTGCGAAACTCTGAAATAGGCAAAAAAAAGCAATTCTGGGCTGGGCCTCCGGTTAATAGGTTAGTCCCAAAAATAATATAAAAGTGTATAATAAAGCCTAATAATGTCCAAACAGAATATAATATAGCATGGAACAATAAAAAATTATAGATACGTTGGAGACGTATCAAGCATCCCCAAGCTTAATTCCTGCTCGCCCTCGAGTAGGTAAATGATAAAAACAGAATTTTTGATGTGGAATGCTACTTGGCATAATTTCAATGTAATTCTTCTGAATTGTGGTATGAATATTCAGATCCAAAAGGTTCAAGATAAAAGTTCAATATTGACATAAAAATAATAATACTTCAAGCATACTAACTAAGCAATTATGTCCTCTCAGAATAACATGGCCAAAGAAAGTTCACCCCTACAAAATCATATAGTTTAGTCATGCTCCATTTTCGTCACACAAGAATGCTCTCATCATGCACAACCCCGATGACAAGCCTAGCAATTGTTTCATACTTTAGTAATCTCAAACTTTTTCAACCTTCACGCAATACATGAGTGTGAGCCATGGATATAGCACTATGGGTGGAATAGAATATAATGATGGGGGTTATGTGGAGAAGACAAAAAAGGGAGAAAGTTTCACATCAATGAGGCTAATCAATGAGATATGGAGATGCCCATCAATTGATGTTAATGCAAGGACTAGGGATAGCTTGCTCACGAAGACCTAGGGCATTTGAGGAAGCCCATTGTTGGAATATACAAGCCAATTTCTATAATGAAAAGTTCCCACTAGTATATGAAAGTGACAAAACAAAAGACTCTCTATCATGAAGATTATGGTGCTACTTTGAAGCACAAGTGTGGTAAAAAGGATAGTAACATTGTACCTTCTCTCTTTTTCTCTCATTTTTTTGGGGCCTTCTCCTTTTTTATGGCCTTTCTCTTTTTTTTCCTCACTTGGGACAATGCTCTAGAAAATGATGATCATCACACTTCTATTTATTTACAACTCAATGATTAAAACTCGATACTAGAACAAAGTATGACTCTATATGAATGCCTCCGGCAGTGTACCGGGATATGCAATGAACCAAGAGTGACATGTATGAAAGGATTATGAATGGTGGCTTTGCCACAAATACTATGTCAACTAGATGATAATGCAAAGCAATATGACAATGATGAACGTGTCATGATAAACGGAACGGTGGAAAGTTGCATGGCAATATATCTCGGAATGGCTATGGGAATGCCATAATAGGTAGGTATGGTGGCTGTTTTGAGGAAGATATAAGGAGGTTTATGTGTGAAAGAGCGTATCATATCTGAAAGGATCGAGAATAGGTGTCTAGAGGGGGGGGGTGATTAGACACTAAGTGCTAAAAGTTGCAGCTTTTAATTTCTTTAAGTTGAAGTGGAGTTTTGGCACAAGTTTAACAATCACAATACATATCAAGCAAGCATGCAAAGAGTATATGAGCAGCGGAAAGTAAAGCATGCAACTTGCAAGAATGTAAAGAGATGGTATTGGAGTGTGCAAACGCAATTTGGAGACACGGAGATTTTGAGACGTGGTTCCGATAGGTGGTGCTATCGTACATCCACGTTGATGGAGACTTCAACCCACGAAGGGTAACGGCTGCGCGAGTCTATGGAGGGCTCCACCCACGAAGGGTCCATGAAGAAGCAACCATGTCTATCCCACCATGGCCGTCGCCCACGAAGGACTTGCCTCACTAGCGGTAGATCTTCACGAAGTAGGCGATCTCCTTGCGCTTACAAACTCCTTGGTTCAACTGCACAATCTTGTCGGAGGCTCCCAAGTGACACCTAGCCAATCTAGGAGACACCACTCTCCAAGAAGTAACAAATGGTGTGTTGATGATGAACTCCTTGCTCTTGTGCTTCAAATGATAGTCTCCCCAACACTCAACTCTCTCTCACAGGATATGGATTTGGTGGAAAGAAGATTTGAGTGGAAAGCAACTTGGGGGAGGCTAGAGATTAAGATTCATATGGTAAGAGTGGAATATCTTGGCCTCAACACAAGTGTAGGTGGTTCTCTCTCAGAAAAGGTAGGTTGAAAGTGTAGGTTCGTTCTGATGGCTCTCCCCACGAATGAAGAGGTGGTGGAGGGGTATATATATCCTCCACACAAAATCTAACCGTTACACACAACTTGCCAATCTCGGTGGGACCGAATTGATAAACTCGGTTGGACCAATTCGGCAAATCTAGTGACTGTTAGGTGTTTCGGTGGGACCGACTGGATCAACTCGGTGGGACCGATGTGCTAGGGTTAGGGTAAATCCAAAACTAGGTTTGACCGATTACTCAAACTCGGCGGGACCGATTTGGGTAATAAGCGAAACAGAGAGTTGGCCTTACAAACTCAGTGGGGCCGATTGCATATCTCGGTGGGACCGAAAATATTGCAATAGGTAACAGAGAGTTTGCAAGCCCATCTCGGTGAGACCGAGATCCCATCGGTGAGATCGAACTGATTAGGGTTTCTGGCAGTGGCTATATCAACTGAACTCGGTGGCCCCAGATAGAAAGAATCGGTGGGGCCGAGTTGGATATTTGGTGTGGGACATATTTGGAAGTGAGAAAGTGGTTGAGGGCTTTGGAGCATATCACTAAGCACTCTTTGAGCAAGCAAGCCATTAAGCAACACCTCATCCCTTCTTAATAGTATTGGCTTTTCCTATAGACTCAATGTGATCTTGGATCACTAAAATAGAGAATGTAGAGCCTTGAGCTTGGAGCTTGAGCCAATCCTTTATCCTTAGCATTTTGAAGGGGTTCCACATCCTCTAGTCCATGCCACTTCATTGTTGAACTTATCTAAAACATACTAGGTAAAAGTGTTAGTCCAACAAGAGACATGTTGACATTAATTACCAAAACCACCTAGGGAGCACTTGTGCTTTCAATCTCCCCCTTTTTGGTAATTGATGACAACATACATTAAAGCTTTAGATAAAGATATAGAGAATAGTAAGTAAAGCTTTGGAAAGACATGTAACATGCATAGGCTCCCCCTACATGTATGCAATCATGTGAATATGGAATATAGGAGCATGTGAATGCATAAACATGACAGAGTAAGAAATGTGTTACATGTATCTTGGCTATATGCATCAGAGCAAATGATGTGAATATGAGAAATGTACCTTCATGCTCATGATTCCTTCTTGCAAACAGTATGTACATCAGCAAGAATTTCTCATACACATGACTGCGACGCATATACTTACCTTGTGGTCTTGAGTTGGTTTAGGATGGGATGAACCTGCGTAAACAAGGTTAGATAACATAGATACACCTACTCGCCAGAGCAAACAAAAGAAACCACAAGAGTACCAAGACTGGGATGACATGTAGAGTGAGTACTAAGTACCACATTGGATATAGACATGTCCCCAAAGGCAAAGATGTGCAATAAATCAAGGATTTCCTTCCCTTAGATGTCTTGCTCCCCCTGAATCTAGCATGGGATGCTGGGAGAAGATAGGGAATAGAAAATCAGAGCAAAATCAGAGCTCAAAGGAAATAAACAGAGCTAATGCAAACAAGCAAATATGAACATGTCTTTCCCCTCTTGAAGACATGTGACTTCTCTCCTCTTGAACACTAGGCATCTGGGGTCCTTGATGATTACTCTTTCTTCCCTTGAGTATTCTCTCCCCCTTTAGATGTCATTAAGCTTTGATGTGATCTCTCTCTCTCCCCCTTTGACATCAATTTCCAAGAAGGGTTCTTCTGGATTTTTGTCATGATGGGTTTGGTCCTTGAGTTACAGAACAAAGCAGCAAGTTGAATGGGATGCTGGTCGAGGACAAGATTCATTGAGTGGAGCTGGATCAAAAAGAATGCAGAAACAAGTGGCAAGATGTCTTTCCTGTAGTGAAATCGGTGACACCGAGTTGTATGGTTCGGTTGTACCGAGAGCATTCGGTTGGACCGAAAGCATCAAACCGGTGAGACCAAGTTCAACGCAGAGAAAACACTTGTCACCTCAGCTCACTAGACAAGTAAGATCTCACAAGGATTTGCAAGGAATTAACTGAAAGATTTGCAATGAATTTGATGCAAGGAATGCATAACAGAAAATAAAAGAGAAGAAACTAAAAGGAAGTCTAGATGAAGTTGGAAACAAATATGCATGAGACAAATGCAAGAGCACAAAAAGAACACAAGAGAACTTCATCTAGAATTGGTCGGCGACAAAGTCACCTATGTTAGAGTATATTGACTTAGGAGTCAAGTGAGATCACTTGATCATAAGTCATACTCATCATTTAAGCTCAAAATGGGGTTACCATTTTTCGTTTAAGCTTTTTGATGTATTCACATCTTGTCGAGTTGCTTTGACTCATGACTTGGAGTAAAGCTTCTCTAAGATGGAATAACATACCTTGGGTGGTGGCGTTGATCATGATCATGTAGTTGAACTTGTGTGGGTTGCTCAAGGTTGATGTAGCTCATCAAGAGTTGGGAGCACCACTTGGAGTTTGAGTTCATCTACCTACATGGGTTAGTTTTTTGCAAGGAAGAGCAATTGTGTATCCAAAATGACAATCATGAAACTCAACATAAAATTTGTCAAAGGATATATTTGAATGGTTGCATGCTTCCTTGTCTTCATCCACCATTGTGTAGAGACTTGGTGATATAGAAATTTCTCAAGATGTGAGTGAGTTGCAATCTCATAGATTTAGATTCATCCAAGTACCTACACGGGTTAGGTAACATGCAAGGTGCAAATATATCCAAGACATAAGATAGTCAACATAATAGAAATATCAAGGATTAGTCATAGGCTCACGCCTTGCATGTATCAAATGGAGTTCCTACTCCAATTTTGAAGCATCAATGATGTTCAATTCACCTCTTAACCTGCAAAACACTTTCTCATGAAGTGGTTTCGTGTATATATCAGCTAATTGCTTTTCGGTGCGAACATGCTTAAGATTAATGTCCCCTTTGGCAACATGATCTCGAATGAAATGATGACGAACTTCAATATGCTTAGTTTGAAAATGTTGCACGGGATTGTGAGCAATCTTAATAGCACTTTCATTGTCACAAAGTAATGGAACATGTTTCACATATATCCCATAATCTTTAAGAGTTTGGGTCATCCAAAGTAATTGAGCACAACATGATCCAGCGACAATGTATTCTTCTTCGGCGGTGGATAAGGATACCTAGTTTTGTTTCTTGGAACACCAAGACACAAGAGATCTACCAAGAAATTGACAAGTACCCGAAGTGGACTTTCTATCAACCTTGTCACTGGCATAGTCCGAGTCGGAGTAGCCAACAAGATCAAAGGAGGCCCTCTTTGGATACCAAATGCCAAAATTTGGTGTATGGATTAAGTATCTCACTATCCTTTTCACGGCCTTAAGATGACATTCTTTAGGAGCGGCTTGATACACTAGTAGAAAAAGGGGCTTTGGTCCAGCCAGAAAAGAGCATTAATCCCGGTTGCATTACGAATCGGGACTAATGTGAGCATTAGTCCCGGTTCAAGCGGCGAGGGCACCATACATGCATTACTCCCGGTTCAAATGGGACCTTTAGTCCCGGTTCGTGGCACGAACCGGTACTAAAGGGTGCGATGCCCATTAGTACCGGTTCGTGGCACGAACCGGTACTAATGGTGCAATTTTCAAATCCTACCCCCCCCCCCCCGTGCATCGCCTTTTCAGTTTTGTAAAAAGCAAAAGAAAATGATAGAAACTTCAAAATTTAAAATCCTTCGAGAGGTAGTTATGTTACTACATCTACTAGTTAGGAAAATTTAAAACTTAAATTTGGACATGTTTTGCAAAAAATGTAGGGAAAATGTAAAACAGCTATAACTTTTGCATACGATGTCGGAAAAAACATATAATATATCAAAATGTTCGAAACGAAAATCCGCATCCGATGGAGACAGCCTACGGCCTGTTTGCAAATTTTTAGAATCCTCAAATTCTAAAAAGAAAAAAGTTATGCTCAAATTTCAGTTTTTTTGAATTTTTGTTAAATATGGTCAAACTATGGTCAAACTACTTATTCAAGAAGTATTAGTGTTACTAAATAATTATTCAAGAATATTAGTGTTACTAAATAATTATTTCAGTTTTTTTAAATTTTGGTCAACTATGGTCAAACTGTGGTCAAACTATGGTCAAACTACTTATTGAAGAAATATTAGTGTTACTAAATAATTATTGATTTTTAGAACAATAGTTTCAAACTCAAACAGTGAAATGTGTGACTTCATGCTCAAGCTAAATTCCTGAGGGTTAATAGGATTGCCATCTTACTATTGTCAGGAAAACAACAAGTGCAGACTTGGAAACGAGGGAGAATAGAACCCGGAAGTTAAGCGTGCTCAGGCTGGTGTAGTGAGAGGATGGGTGACCATTCGGGAAGTTAGATGATTTGGAATGATGAGGGGTGATTAGAGATTAAAGGTTAAATTGATCAGTGATGAGGGGTGATTCGAGATTAGAGGTTAAAATAATTCAGAAATTTGAAATTAAAAAAAAATTCAAAAAAGAAAAATTCAAAAAAAAATTCATTTTTTTTCAAAAAAATCATAAAATATCCTTTAGTATCAGTTGGTGTTACCAACCGGGACTAAAGGCGGACCTCCAGGCAACGACCATGTGGAGGGCCTTTAGTCCCGGTTCTAGTTAGAACCGGGACTAAAGGGGGAGGCTTTAGTACCGACCCTTTAGTCCCGGTTCCAGAACCGGGACTAAAGGCCCTTATGAACTGGGACTGAAGGCCCTTTTTCTACTAGTGATATCGTGCACACATGCACACACTTAGCATAATATCGGGACGTGAAGCACATAGATATAACAATGAACCAATCATAGAGCGATAAACCTTTTGATCAACCGGTTCACCATCTGTGGTTAAATCAAGATGTCCACTAGTAGGCATGGGTGTAGTCATACCTTTGCATTCTTGAATATTGAACTTCTTGAATAAGTCCTTGGTGTACTTCGTTTGAGAGACAAAGGTACCTTCCTTAGTTTGCTTGATTTGCAAACCAAGAAAGAATTTGAGTTCACTCATCATCGACATCTCAAACTTCTCTGACGTTAGCTTTCCAAACTTTTCACTAAAATGAGGGTTAGTTGATCCAAATATAATATCATCGACATAAATTTGGCACACAAATAGTTCTCCATTAACCCTTTTAGTAAAAAGAGTAGAATCTATTTTTCCAATTTCAAAGCCTTTTTCAATAAGGAACTTGGTCAAGCATTTATACCATGCTCTAGGAGCTTGTTTAAGACCATAAAGAGCTTTGTGAAGTTTGTAAACATGATTAGGTTTCTTAGGATTGACAAGTTTGGGAGGTTGCTTAACATAAACTTCCTCCTCTATTTCACCATTCAGAAAAGCACTTTTAATGTCCATTTGGTACAAGGTGATATCATGATGATTAGCATAGGCAAGTAAGATGCGAATGGACTCAAGTCTAGCAACGGGGGCATATGTCTCACCATAGTCCATACCTTCGACTTGAGTGTAGCCTTGGGCGACGAGACGTGCTTTGTTGCGAACTAATTGTCCATCTTCATCTTGCTTGTTGCGAAACACCCATTAGGTACCGATGATGTTGTGGTTGTTGTCGGGCTTCTCAACTAATGTCCAAACTTGATTTCTCTCAAAGTTGTGTAGCTCTTCATGCATGGCATTTATCCAATCCGGATCTTCCAAAGCTTCTTCAACCTTCATAGGTTCAATGCTAGAGATGAATGAATAGTGTTCACAAAAGTTAGCTAAACGAGTTTTTGAGCGAGTGATTCTCCCAGTTTGGATATCATTGTAGATTTGCTTGACGGGATGGTCGTTAGCAATTCTTGCTTGAACTCGTGAAAGCTTTTGTTTGTATCTTGGTTAAACATCTTCTTCATCTTGTTCTTCTTCTTGGCCCTCTTCGTTGTTGACGTTGTCGTTCTCTTGTCGTGGTGGAGAAGGAGGTTGTTGGCGTTTATCTTGGTGCACTTCCTCATTTTCTTCATCTTGGTGTGTCCCACTTGTGGATGCTTCCATATCAACTCTTGGTTCACCTTGTCGTGAGGTAGAAGCTTCCACTTGGACGGACGAGGTACTCTCCTTCACCTCCATTGGACGAATCTTGCCAATAGACAAGTCTTGGATTGCTTCCGAAGGGTCTTTGTCTCCTACATCAATTGGCAACTGCTCTACTTGCGAGCCGTTAGATTCATCAAACTTCACATCTACCATCTCTTCAACCTTTCGGGTGAAATTATTGTAGACATGGTATGTGTGAGAGTTTGAGCCATAACCAAGTAGGAAACCTTCATGAGACTTAGGAGCAAATTTAGAACGACGATGCTTATCAAGAATGTAGCACTTTGAGCCGAATACTCGAAAGTATCCAACTTGTGGTTTGTTACCGGTGAGGAGCTCGTATGCCGTCTTGCCGAGTAGCTTGTGAAGATACAAGCGATTTGTTGCATGACAAGCTGTCTCAACCGCTTCCGCCCAAAAGTGCTTTGGCGTATTGTACTCATAAAGCATCGTTCTCGCCATTTCTATGAGTGTCCAGTTCTTCCTCTCAACAACTCCATTTTGTTGAGGTGTGTACGTAGCCGAGAACTCATGTGAAATCCCTTCTTCGTCAAGAAAGGTGTCCACATTTTTGTTCTTGAACTCCGTTCCGTTGTCGCTGCGAACCTTCTTGATTTTCACTTCAAATTGATTTTGGGCCTTCCTAGCGAAGTTTTTTAAGATCTTTTGGACCTATGATTTATCATCGAGAAAGAACACCCCACGTAAATCTTGAAAAATCATCAACTATAACTAGACCAAAAGAATTTCCACCGAGACTTTTGTAAGTGTTAGGACCAAAAAGATCCATGTGAAGTAGCTCGAGTGGCCTCCTTGTGGTCATGATGTTCTTCACGGGATGCCTTCCTCCAACCTGTTTACCTGCTTGACAAGCGTTGCAAAGTCTATCCTTATCAAATATGACGTCGTTAACACCAAGGATATGATTTCCTTTAATAAGCTTGTCAAGGTTTCGCATACCAACATGACCTAATCGTCTATGCCATAACCAACCTTTAGAAGATTTAGCAATTAAGCAAGTTCTAGGTTGAGGCTTTTTAGTGAAATCAACAATGTAAAGATCACCTCTGCGTATACCGGTAAAGACTATTTTATGATTATCTCTACGAAACACTTGGCAATCTACTTCAGTAAATAGGACATTGAAACAGAAATCAACAAGTCTAGATACTGAAAGTAAATTGTAGCCAAGGGATTCAACGTGTAACACCCTCGATGCGACTATAGCTCCCACGTGTCGGGGCACGACTTAGAGGCATAATCGCATTGAAGGCATATGTCGCAAGTGAGGTAATCTTCACACAACCCATGTAATACATAAGGGAAAGAGACACATAGTTGGCTTACAATCGCCACTTCACACAAATACATGAATAAAGCATTACATCATCCAAATACAATCAAGGTCCGACTACGGAACCAAAATAAAAGAAGAACCCCAAATGCGACAAAGGTCCCCGATCGACCCCAACTGGGCTCCACTACTGATCAACTAGAACGAAACAACATAAAGGACAAGATCTTCAACGAGCTCCTCCTGAGCTTGGTTGCGTCATCTGCACGGACTCATCGGCACCTGCAAACTGGTTTTGGAAGTATCTGTGAGCCACGGGGACTCAGCAATCTCGCACCCTCGCGATCAAAACTATTTAAGCTTATGGGTAAGGTAAAAGTATGAGGTGGAGCTGTAGCAAGCGACTAGCATATATGGTGGCTAACATACGCAAAAGAGAGCGAGAAGAGAAGGCAAGGCACGATCGATAAAAGTATGATCAAGAAGTGATCCTGGACTACCTACGTCAAGCATAACTCCAACAACCGTGTTCACTTCCCGTACTCCGCCGGAAAGAGACCATCACGGTTACACACGCTGTTGATTCATTTTAATTAAGGTCGACTTCTGGTTTTCTACAACCGGATGTTAACAAATTCCCATCTGCCCATAACCGCGGGCACGGCTTTCGAAAGTTCAAATCCCTGCAGGGTGTCCCAACTTAGCCCATCACAAGCTCTCACGGTCAACGAAGGAATAGACCTCCACCCGAGACGTTCCGATCAGACTCGGTATCCCGGTACAACAAGACATTTCGACAGGGTAAAACTAAACCAGCAACACCGCCCGATGTGCCGACATCCTGATGGGAGCTGCACATATCTCGTTCTTAGGGCAACACCAGATGAGACATCCTACGAGTAGAACCAGCCCTCAAGTTTCCCCGAGGTGGCCCGCAGTCTACTCAGTTCGGACCAACACTTAGACAAGCACTGGCCCGGGGGGGTTAAAATAAGATGACCCTCGGGATGCGCGACTCCCAAGGGAAAAAGGCTAGGTGGTGAATGGTAAAACCAATGTTGGGCATTGCTGGAAAAGCTTTACTTAAGGCGAACTGTCAAGGGGTTCTCATTATAGCCCAACCGTGTAAGGAATGCAAAATCCGGAACATAACACCGATATGACGGAAACTAGGGCGGCAAGAGTGGAACAAAACACCAGGCATAAGGCCGAGCCTTCCACCCTTTACCAAGTATATAGATGCATTAATTAAATAAGATATATTGTGATATCCCAACAAGTAAAACAATGTTCCAACAAGGAACGAACTCCATGTTCCAACAAGGAACAAACTTCAATCTTCACCTGCAACTAACAACGCTATAAGAGGGGCTGAGCAAAGCGGTAACATAGCCAATCAACGGTTTGCTAGGACATGGTGGGTTAGAGGTTCAACATGGCAATTGGGAGGCTGGAAAGCAAATGGTAGGCATCGTAGCATTGGCATAGCAAAAGAGCGAGCATCTAGCATAGCAAAGATAGTAGTGATTTCGAGGGTATGATCATCTTTCCTGAAATCCCGCAAGGAAGAAGAACGAGTCCATGAAGAAGACAAACGAACGTAGATGAACGGATCCTCACAACACGACGTAATCGGAACCAACCCGAAGAAGCAATCACCGGAAAAGAGCAAACAACATAGTAAACAACCAACACATAATCATGGCATGATGCACAATCAAGTATGATGCATGTCCGGTTTAAAGAGGCATGGCATGGCAAAAGGGCACAAGCAAAACTACAAATTAAGTGGAGCTCAATATGCATCGGGGTGCATATTGACAAAACACCACATCAATTATTTAGTTTGAACCTGTTTATGTACCCAACAATATTAAATGTTGATTAACATGGCAAGAGGGTGAAGCAAATGAAAACTACCTATCTAGTCAAGTTTAAATGAGGCCGGAAACAACGAACAACATCTCCGGTAAATCCCCATATGCATATTTTAGGTTTGATACTGCTCTACCCTAAACCATATTTTAGAGTTGTTAAACATGCAAGACAAGTGAACCAAGTTAAACTAGGCATTATTCTACCCCATTTACATATAAAGTTTATTAAAATCGGAGTTACGGTTGAATAGTTATGAATTAAATCATTTTAGCATGGCATAGGAGCAAATTTAATCAAACATCATTTTAAGCATTTTAAACATGGATGAAAATGACATATTATTAAACTAGACAAAATTCTGAGCAAGTTTCATATATAAATCATTTTAATCCGATGCACGGTTCATGAGTTATTAAATGCATGAACATGAGGGTCTAATCTGTAAAACTGGCAATCCCTGGAACAATAGACAAATTCGCAGATCCTGGAAAAAAACAGATATGGGTCGCAACAAAGGCCGGCCCAACCGTGCATGGGATCTAGGCGACTGCTCACCATGGGCTTCGGCCCGGATCTGTAGAGAGGGAGGCCGGTTTGAAGGGGAGGCAGAGGTGGGCGCTGGGCCAGCTGGAGCCTGGCGCGGCTGGGCTGGGCTTCGCGCGCGGCTGGAGGAGAGGCAGCCCAGGCGCGCGCTAGGTCTTGGCGATGACAGGTCAACGCGAGGCGGCTGCGCTCTGCTCGTTCGACAGAGAACAACGGCAGCAGCGGACGGATGCAGCGGCGAGGAGAAGACTCCGGCGAGGCGGGACTTGACGCGAAACTGGAGAGGAGGCCGGCTGGATCCGGGGCAGAGGGGCTTGTTCCCGGCAACAGCGGCGACGGACGGAGCTCAGGCGCGGGACGCAGCCACCCATGGCGTACTGTCCATGGAGCACAGAGGGAGAGGTTAGCAACAGAGGGGAAAACAAAGAGGAGCCGCTGGATTGACGGAGGCGAGGGGTCGCGACCTACGGGACTCCACCTTCAGCGAGTGGCGCGGCCTGTCGGGGTTCTGGACGGCGGCGCGCGGAAGGTCGCGGACGGGACGGCTCGGGCAGGAACTTGGCACGATGCAGGGCTCCGGCGGCGTGGTCAACGGGCAGGAGAAGCCGGATCTGCCAGGTGGGGGAGGAGGTATACGCGGCGAGGCTGTTCAGAGGCTCCGGCGGTGGTGTTCCTCGAGGTGCTCCCATGGTTGTCCACCTACACGGGACAGAGAGAGAGCACTGAGAGAAAGACGGGATAGAGGAAGAAGAAGGAAGAGCAGGGGCGCGGATGACATGCGAGGGGCGGCGCCGCTTGCTGGTCTTTGGGAGGAGCTCGTCTCCCTGCGTCGACGAGGAGAGATGGGAGGCTGCGGGGATGACGGACGACGGCGGCTCGGTCCTGCTGGCTGACGGCGCGCGGGGGAAGTAGAGGAGGCTGCGATCTGCTGGGGATTTTTGGTGGCCCGGGAATCACAGGAGGTGGTCGGAGGCTCTGGTTGGAGGGAGGTGGATCGAGATGAATGGTGGTTGGCTCGGGAAGGAAAACGAGGAGACCAGGTGGGCTGGCGGCGGCGGCGGGCAGAAAAGATGGATGGGACAGCTAGGTTCTAGGGTTTAGACTGATATTTATATCAGATGAATTTTTGGTTAGGGGCTAACTCATCCCTCCGATCTAAATCAAACGACCGCGAATAAAATAGCTAGGGAGTCCAATTAAGAAAACGGTGACGTTTTGTAGACGTTTGGAGATGATCCGGACACAGCGGTGATGACTGTCCGGGTCGGGTCCGGGACAGATTTCGGACGCACGCGGGAGGAGGTCCGCGGGCAAACGAGAGAGGTTAGGTAGGGCCTGGCGGTGAGAGGTAGTGCAGAAGGTAGAGGGCTGAGAAGAGAGAAGAGGAGAGGCCCGGCGACTGTTTCCGGAGACCGAAAACGTCCGACGTTTTGACCGACTATAATATCGCTATAGTTATCCATTGGGGCATCAAACGATCTCCGAATGCAATGAAACTTGACAGGCGGTCTATCTACACTATAATAAGACCACACGTCAAGTCTCATCCCATTCCGAGAACATTTTCCGGCCACTTATAAAATAATATTTCGGACATGCCGCGGGCGCGTGCAAGTGTGTCTGGGCTCAAAATGGACAACGGAGAGAACTCGGAGAACCCGGACGAATGCAAGTTTTAAAAACATGATGGTGCAATGCACATGATGACATGATAAGATGCAACACGCAAGCGAATGACACGGCAACGACAACAAATAAATGAACGACACCTGGCACATCAGTCTCGGGGCATTACAACACTCCACCACTACGAGAGGATCTCGTCCCGAGATCTAGAATGGCACCGGAGGGAAAATGGAAGAGACAGAGAAGAGGTAAAACTAAGTTGCTCCTTTGACAAACGAGTGAAACCAAAGAAGCTTGAAAAGGTTACACAAATTCGAGAAAAGAATACAACGAAGGTGAACAAGGTCGAAAACACTCCGTTAGAAAAGAGGGACAAAGAGCATTTCGAATAACCTTGAGGTTGAAGGGCAAGATATTTATTGAAAACACTCCGGTTAAAGAAGGGGATCAAGGAAAAACCAAAATTCGGGCAGCACTCCGGTTGAAAAGAAAAGGAATTGAATAATAACTTGATAAGCAGATATAACTTGAAAATAGGGCATGACACTCCGGTTAAAGAAAGGATGTAAAACTTGATAAGATGAGAGAACTGGCATGAAAACACAACACTCCGGTCGCATGGACAAGCAAAGGAAAGAACATGATCCTGACGAAACAAGAAGATGAGTTGAAGAGAGCAACATTACAATGCCTCCGGAAGAAAGAAATAGACGATAGATAAATGAAAAAGAAGGAAGTGAGAAGAAAATGACAACTTCTGCCACCAATGATCTTGGAAGGCACCCTTCCAAGAAGGTTAAAACGTAGTTGTTGGGAAAGACCAACAACAAAACGAATAATTTTGTAGTGGACTTATGAAAAAAAAAACATCTCAAAACTATGAGGTGAAATTCTGCCACTGACAGAAGCACTAGATTGGATTGATATGAACAAGGAGACAGGAAACTTATATCACCGGGAGGATAAATGAAGAAACTTGGATCATTTATAAGCACCATAATAACAACCATCCTTAGGGAAGGCTTAAGGTGAAATATAACCCAAGATAACTCCAATGACAGGATTGATGGATTTAAAATATCTCATTCTTGACACATGTGAATCATGAAAACATGAACTCAAATTATCAAGAATGACATAATACCACCTCAAACGATACGAAAGAAAGAATTGCACTCTGGATTACAACATGAAGAAAGCTTGAGCTCCTCTGAAAAAATCTTGATGAACACTTCGAGAAGGAAATTGAATCCTTGATGAGCCAACATGTAGAACTCCATGAAAAACTCCGGTAAACAAAAGAATACTCAAACGGAAGGCAAGAGAAGATGGAAACACAAGGTGAAGACTTGCAATGAGTTAAATGAATCTCCGTGATAATTAGAGCTTGAAAACAAGTGAAACCAAGAATTTGGTGAACCTCCGGAATAAAGAATGGAAAAGTTGAGCCAACGAAGAAAAGAATTGAAAGATCTTGGAGAAAACATATGACAGATGATGAATCATTCTTACGTCAAACTTTGAAGGGAAATTTTGAAGATATCTCCGGGAAATAAGAAGAGTCAGGTAAGATCCCGGGAAAAGACCTGTGGGTTAGGGCCCACTCAACAGAAACACCATTGAACGATTTGAAGGAGAGATTGCACCATTTGAATTAAATGACTTGAATGAGATAACAATCTCGAGATATCTTGAATGCATGAGAATAAACACTAGCATCTTCTGAGATATCTTGAGCACTCCGGAACAAATGAATAGCGAGAGGTGGAAGATAAAGAGGTGCACCGGTAAGAAAAGGTATTGAAATACGTAAAAGAATATGATCAACACCGAAAACTTGAATTAAAACCACCAGAGAAGAGAAAAGAACGAAGGATGATGAACTAGAGGCTCCGTTAGAATCTTCATGAGAATCACCGGATAAGAACATTGAAGGAAAAGAATGGAGAGGCTTCACAAGAATAAAAGGATGCTTGATTAAGAAATCTGAGTCCTTGAAGAAAAACAAGGGAGGGAGGGTGGGAAAAACAAAGACAATTTGGAATAGATGAAACGAACACCGTTGAGGAACTTAGAGTTGATCTTGCGAATGTTAAAATGACCGGATCCACTTGAGGAGAGACACACCGGTAGAGAAGAAATTGAAATGACAACTCGATTACCAAGAAGGATAAGTATTCGCATGGGAGTATGAGAATACCATTTGGGGAAGGTATGGGATCAACTCTTGACTTCGAAGCAACTCGAATACCACAACTCAAAACAAAAAACAAAGGGTTGGCTTGCAGAATAAGCCGGAACAAACATATGATAGAGATTTCGTCCGAAGTTTTCGTGGTGGGGCCTACACGGGCTCGATCGTACAACACCATCATGTACAAGGCAGTGCACATGACATACGAAGCGTCCCCGAGTCGGCATAGCCAAGTACTCTTTAAGACACAACGAGACCACTTTAAAGCCGACCGTGAATAGGCGGACCACTAGACGTCGAACCCCAATTTCATATCATACATTTGTCGGAAAGATATCCTAAGAGCTACTTGATTTCCCACCTATGAAACTTCCAAAATTTTCCGGTTATGCAATCAGGTGTCGGGGATACAGGGGAAGCATAATATCTCACCCAAATCTAGCAAATCCTACATCCAGCTGTATCCATCCTTCAACACATAACCAAGAAACCTTCGGAAATCATCTACCTCAACCTTCGAAAAACATCCGTTATACAAGTTATGGCGATACTCCTAAACTCCCGCCCCAGTACTGGGTGGCGTCGAGGTTATGTCACCAACAAACTGCATAAAATAGATTTTCGATGTCGGCGTACTAAACTCAGGTATTCCAGAACTGCAATGATAAAATTATGACGACAACACCTCAGAGCTCAACTCCCCGGGACACTTCCACTAAACCCCTGACAGGAGGCACCAAGACAATGTTCTCATCATAAAACCATCGGAACGATTCCAAGATACTCGCGTGATCCTAAAATTTTTTAGTGAAATTTCAGAAGAGAACAGTCAAAACTCTACGTCAGGATGCCTTACCAGAGCGACGAAGGGACTGGGGAGTAAAAAGAATTCCTAAACTCTCCGATATATAATTCCTAAATGACTCAAAACATTTTTCTAGACACAACTCGCTCGCTAATAACGATCAAGCAATGGGGCTCCTATGGTCGGGGAAGGCTCTGATACCAACTTGTAACACCCTCGATGCGACTATAGCTCCCACGTGTCAAGGCACGACTTAGAGGCATAATCGCAATGAAGGCATATGTCGCAAGTGAGGTAATCTTCACACAACCCATGTAATACATAAGGGAAAGAGATACATAGTTGGCTTACAATCGCCACTTCACACAAAAACATGAATAAAGCATTACATCTTCCAAATACAATCAAGGTCCGACTACGGAACCAAAATAAAAGAAGAACCCCAAATGCGACAAAGGTCCCCGATCGACCCCAACTGGGCTCCACTACTGATCAACTAGAACGAAACAACATAAAGGACAAGATCTTCAACGAGCTCCTCCTGAGCTTGGTTGCATCATCTGCACGGACTCATCGGCACCTGCAAACTGGTTTTGGAAGTATCTGTGAGCCACGGGGACTCAGCAATCTCGCACCCTCGCGATCAAAACTATTTAAGCTTATGGGTAAGGTAAAAGTATGAGGTGGAGCTGTAGCAAGCGACTAGCATATATGGTGGCTAACATACGCAAAAGAGAGCGAGAAGAGAAGGCAAGGCACGGTCGATAGAAGTATGATCAAGAAGTGATCCTGGACTACCTACGTCAAGCATAACTCCAACAACCGTGTTCACTTCCTGGACTATGCCGGAAAGAGACCATCACGGTTACACACGCTGTTGATTCATTTTAATTAAGGTCGACTTCAGGTTTTCTACAACCGGACATTAACAAATTCCCATCTGCCCATAACCGCGGGCACGGCTTTCAAAAGTTCAAATCCCTGCAGGGTGTCCCAACTTAGCCCATCACAAGCTCTCATGGTCAACGAAGGAATAGACCTCCACCCGAGACGTTCCGATCAGACTCGGTATCCCGGTACAACAAGACATTTCGATAGGGTAAAACTAAACCAGCAACACTACCCGATGTGCCGACATCCTGATGGGAGCTGCACATATCTCGTTCTCAGGGCAACACCGGATGAGACATCCTACGAGTAGAACCAGCCCTCAAGTTTCCCCGAGGTGGCCCCGCAGTCTACTCAGTTCGGACCAACACTTAGACAAGCACTGGCCCGGGGGGGTTAAAATAAGATGACCCTCGGGATGCGCGACTCCCAAGGGAAAAAGGCTAGGTGGCGAATGGTAAAACCAATGTTGGGCATTGCTGGAAAAGCTTTACTTAAGGTGAACTGTCAAGGGGTTCCCATTATAGCCCAACCGCGTAAGGAACGCAAAATCCGGGAACATAACACCGATATGACGGAAACTAGGGCGGCAAGAGTGGAACAAAACACCAGGCATAAGGCCGAGCCTTCCACCCTTTACCAAGTATATAGATGCATTAATTAAATAAGATATATTGTGATATCCCAACAAGTAAAACAATGTTCCAACAAGGAACGAACTCCATGTTCCAACAAGGAACAAACTTCAATCTTCACCTGCAACTAACAACGCTATAAGAGGGGCTGAGCAAAGCGGTAACATAGCCAATCAACGGTTTGCTAGGACATGGTGGGTTAGAGGTTCAACATGGCAATTGGGAGGCTGGCAAGCAAATGGTAGGCATCGTAGCATTGGCATAGCAAAAGAGTGAGCATCTAGCATAGCAAAGATAGTAGTGATTTCGAGGGTATGATCATCTTGCCTGAAATCCCGCAAGGAAGAAGAACGAGTCCATGAAGAAGACAAACGAACGTAGACGAACGGATCCTCACAACACGACGTAATCGGAACCAACCCGAAGAAGCAATCACCGAAAAAGAGCAAACAACATAGTAAACAACCAACACATAATCATGGCATGATGCACAATCAAGTATGATGCATGTCCTGTTTAAAGAGGCATGGCATGGCAAAAGGGCACAAGCAAAACTACAAATTAAGTGGAGCTCAATATGCATCGGGGTGCATATTGACAAAACACCACATCAATTATTTAGTTTGAACCCGTTTATGTACCCAAAAATATTAAATGTTGATTAACATGGCAAGAGGGTGAAGCAAATGAAAACTACCTATCTAGTCAAGTTTAAATGAGGCCGGAAACAACGAACAACATCTCCGGTAAATCCCCATATCCATATTTTAGGTTTGATACTGCTCTGCCCTAAACCATATTTTAGAGTTGTTAAACATGCAAGACAAGTGAACCAAGTTAAACTAGGCATTATTCTACCCCATTTACATATAAAGTTTATTAATAGTTATGAATTAAATCATTTTAGCATGGCATAGGAGCAAATTTAATCAAACATCATTTTAAGCATTTTAAACATGGATGAAAATGATATATTATTAAACTAGACAAAATTCTGAGCAAGTTTCATATATAAATCATTTTAATCCGATGCACGGTTCATGAGTTATTAAATGCATGAACATGAGGGTCTAATCTGTAAAACTGGCAATCCCTGGAATAATAGACAAATTCACAGATCCTGGAAAAAAACAGATATGGGTCGCAACAAAGGCCGGCCCAACAGTGCATGGGATCTAGGCGACTGCTCACCATGGGCTTCGGCCCGGATCTGTAGAGAGGGAGGCCGGTTTGAAGGGGAGGCAGAGGTGGGCGCTGGGCCAGCTGGAGCCTGGCGCGGCTGGGCTGGGCTTCACGCGCGGCTGGAGGAGAGGCAGCCTAGGCGCGCGCTAGGTCTTGGCGATGGTAGGTCAACGCGAGGCGGCTGCGGTTTGCTCGTTCGACAGAGAACAGCGGCAGCAGCGGACGGATGCAGCGGCGAGGAGAAGACACCGGCGAGGGGGGACTTGACGCGAAACTGGAGAGGAGGCCGGCTGGATCCGGGGCAGAGGGGCTTGTTCCCGGCAACAGCAGTGGCGGACGGAGCTCAGGCGCGGGACGCAACCACCCATGGCGTACTGTCCATGGAGCATAGAGGTTGAGGTTTACGACAGAGGGGAAAACGAAGAGGAGCCGCTGGATTGACGGAGGCAAGGGGTCGCGACCTGCGGGACTCCACCTTCAGCGAGTGGCGCGGCCTGTCAGGGTTCTGGACGGCGGCGCGCGGAAGGTCGCGTACGGGATGGCTCGGGCAAGAACTTGGCGCGATGCAGGGCTCCGGCGGCATGGTCAACGGGCAGGAGAAGCCGGATCTGCCAGGTGGGGGAGGAGGTATACGCGGCGAGGCTGGTCAGAGGCTCCGGCGGTGGTGCTCCTCGAGGTGCTCCCATGGCTGTCCACCTACACGGGACAGAGAGAGAGCACTAAGAGAAAGGCGGGATAGAGGAAGAAGAAGGAAGAGCAGGGGCGCGGATGACCTGCGAGGGGCGGCGCCGCTTGCTGGTCTTTGGGAGGAGCTCGTCTCCTTGCATCGACGAGGAGAGATGGGAGGCTGCGGGGATGACGGACGACGGCGGCTCGGTCCTGCTGGCCGACGGCGCGCGGGGGAAGCAGAGGAGGCTGCGATCTGCTGGGGATTTTTGGTGGCCCGGGAATCACGGGAGGTGGTCGGAGGCTCTGGTTGGAGGGAGGTGGATCGAGATGAATGGTGGTTGGCTCGGGCAGGAAAACGAGGAGACCAGGTGGGCTGGCGGCGGCGGCGGGCGGAAAAGATGGATGGGACAGCTAGGTTCTAGGGTTTAGACTGATATTTATATCAGATGAATTTTTGGTTAGGGGCTAACTCGTCCCTCCGATCGAAATCGAACGATCGCGAATAAAATAGCTAGGGAGTCCAATTAAGAAAACGGTGACGTTTTGTAGACGTTTGGAGATGATCCGGACACAGCGGTGATGACTGTCCGGGTCGGGTCCGGGACAGATTTCGGACGCGCGCGGGAGGAGGTCCTCGGGCAGACGAGAGAGGTTAGGTAGGGCCTGGCGGTGAGAGGTAGTGCAGAAGGTAGAGGGCTGAGAAGAGAGAAGAGGAGAGGCCCGGCGACTGTTTCCGGAGACCGAAAACGTCCGACGTTTTGACCGACTATAATGTCGCTATAGTTATCCGTTGGGGCACCAAACGATCTCCGAATGCAATGAAACTTGACAGGCGGTCTATCTACACTATAATAAGACCACACGTCAAGTCTCATCCCATTCCGAGAACATTTTCGGGCCACTTATAAAATAATATTTCGGACATGCCGCGGGCGCGTGCAAGTGTGTCTGGGCTCAAAACGGACAACGGAGAGAACTCGGAGAACCCGGACGAATGCAAGTTTTAAAAACATGATGATGCAATGCACATGATGACATGATAAGATGCAACACGCAAGCGAATGACAGGGCAACAACAACAAATAACTAAACGACACCTGGCACATCGGTCTCGGGGCGTTACACAACGAGCATGACATTTTGTATGGAGCTATCATGTGAGATGGCCACCTTACCTAGGCCAACCACCTTACCCTTTGAGTTATCACCAAAGATGACATACTTTCGAGGGCCGTCATTTTTAGCAAGCTCACAGAGCATATCTTTATCTCCGGTCATATGATCAGTACATCCACTATCAAGAACCCATTCCTTTCCTCCAGCCATGTAGCCACGAAGATTTGCCATAAGACCAAATTGTCTCATTGCATCATTAAGATCATAGTCACTGCTCATCATCCTCATCATAGTATCCATGATCAACATCATCTTGTGATTGATCAATTCCTAGAGAGGGTAATTCATTAGATAAATGATCATTTCTATGGTTACCTTTATGAATTCTAATAGCTTTGGAAATGATATTGCTAATGATTCCAACATCTCCTTTGGCACTCGTAAGATTAGTAAGCTCAAATAAGCAGTCACCAAATTTGGGATCATTGGAACTCATCTTAATCAAGGTAATAGACTTATGGAGAATTTCATCTAGATTTTTCAAGGAATAATTTGGAAAGCGTTCCTCAATAAATCTCCATATAGTGTAGGCACAATCAAGAGTAGCCAAACATTCAATCAAGTTTCTAGGAAAGCCTCTAGTGATAAGATTAACACTTCTAAGGTTGCGAATCATGTCAATAGACTCATCAAGGGTAGGATGCAAAGGATCAACATGAGGTGCACAAGGGCTAGTAATGTTCTTGTTCAAATGATATTCATTGAAAATCTCAAGCATTTCATTTTTCCACTCATGAAAATATTCTCCATCAAGAATAGGCACTCTATGTCTAAGACTCCCCAAAGTAGACTCATACATCTTCCTCCATTGGTGTTTAAACCAAAGAAATGGAGACCAAAGCTCTGATACCAATTGAAAGGATCGAGAAGAGGTGTCTAGAGGGGGGGGGGTGATTAGACACTAAGTGCTAAAAGTTACAGTTTTTAATTTCTTTAAGTTGAAGTGGAGTTTTGGCACAAGTTTAACAATCACAATACATATCAAGCAAGCATGCAAAGAGTATATGAGCAGCGGAAAGTAAAGCATGCAACTTGCAAGAATGTAAAGAGATGGGATTGGAGTGTGCAAACGCAATTTGGAGACACGGAGATTTTTGAGATGTGGTTCCGATAGGTGGTGCTATCATACATCCACGTTGATGGAGACTTCAACCCACGAAGGGTAACGGTTGCGCGAGTCCACGGAGGGCTCCACCCACGAAGGGTCCATGAAGAAGCAACCTTGTCTATCCCACCATGGCCGTCGCCCACGAAGGACTTGCCTCACTAACGGTAGATCTTCACGAAGTAGGCGACCTCCTTGCCCTTACAAACTCCTTGGTTCAACTCCATAATCTTGTCGGAGCCTCCCAAGTGACACCTAGCCAATCCAGGAGACACCACTCTCTAAGAAGTAACAAATGGTGTGTTGATGATGAACTCCTTGCTCTTGTGCTTCAAATGAAAGTCTCCCCAACACTCAACTCTCTCTCACAGGATATGGATTTGGTGGAAAGAAGATTTGAGTGGAAAGCAACTTGGGGAAGGCTAGAGATCAAGATTCATATGGTAAGAGTGGAATATCTTGGCCTCAACACAAGTGTAGGTGGTTCTCTCTCAGAAAAGGTAGGTTGGAAGTGTAGGTTCGTTCTGATGGCTCTCTCCACGAATGAAGAGGTGGTGGAGGGGTATATATAGCCTCCACACAAAATCTAACCGTTACACACAACTTGCCAATCTCGGTGGGACAGAATTGATAAACTCGGTCGGACCGATTCGGCAAATCTAGTGACCGTTAGGTGTTTCGTGGGACCGACTGGATCAACTCGGTGGGACCGATGTGCTAGGGTTAGGGTAAATCCAAAACTCGTTTTGACCGATTACTCAAACTCGGTGGGACCGATTTGGGTAATAAGCGAAACAGAGAGTTGGCCAAGCAAACTCGGTGGGGCCGATTGCATATCTCGGTGGGACCGAAAATATTGCAATAGGTAACAGAGAGTTTCCAAGCCCATCTCGGTGAGACCGAGATCCCATCGGTGAGTCCGAACTGATTAGGGTTTCTGGCAGTGGCTATATCAACTGAACTCGGTGGCTCCGGATAGAAAGAATCGATGGGGCCGAGTTGGATATTTGGTGTGGGACATATTTGGAAGTGAGAAAGTGGTTGAGGGCTTTGGAGCATATCACTAAGCACTTTGAGCAAGCAAGCCATTAAGCAACACATCATCCCTTTTAATAGTATTGGCTTTTCCTATAGACTCAATGTGATCTTGGATCACTAAAATAGAAAATGTAGAGCCTTGAGCTTGGAGCTTGAGCCAATCCTTTGTCCTTAGCATTTTGAAGGGGTTCCACATCCTCTAGTCCATGCCACTTCATTGTTGAACTTATCTGAAACATACTAGGTAAAAGTGTTAGTCCAACAAGAGATATGTTGACATTAATTACCAAAACCACCTAGGGAGCACTTGTGCTTTCAATATCACGGGGTTTGGATGCACCGGCGAAGTTTGCACCAACTCTCAAAGTGACAAAGGGCAATGCACGGTACCAAAGAGGCTAGCAATGATGGAAAGGTGAGAGTGCGTATAATCCTTGGACTCAACATTAATCATAAACAACTCACATACTTATTGCAAAAATCTACAAGTCATCAAAAAACCAAGCACTACGCGCATGCTCCTAGGGGGATAGATTGGTAGGAAAAGACCATTGCTCGTCCCCGACCACCACTCATAAGGAGGACAATCAAAGAACACCTCATGTTTCAAATTTGATACATAACGTTTACCATATGTGCATGCTACGGGGCTTGCAAACTTCAACACAAGTATTTTTCAAATTCACAACTACTCAACTAGCACAACTTTGATATCACTACCTCCATGTCTCAAAACAATCATCAAGCATCAAACTTCTCTTAGTATTCAACACACTCATAAGAAAGTTTTTACTAGTCTTGAATACCTAGTACATTAGGATTATTTAAGTAAATTACCATGCTATTTAATACTCTCAAAATAATCTAAGTGAAGCATGAGAGAATAATAGTTTCTATAAAACAAAATCACCACCGTGCTCTAAAAGATATAAGTGAAGTACTAGAGCAAAAACTATATAACTCAAAAGATATAAGTGAAGCACATAGAGTATTCTAATAATTTCCGAATCATGTGTGTCTCTATAAAAAGGTGTGTACAGCAAGGATGACTGTGTTAAACTAAAAAGCAAAGACTCAAATTATAAAAGACGCTCCAAGCAAAACACATATCAATTGGTGAATAAAAATATAGCTCCAAGTAAAGTTACCGATGGAAGTAGACGAAAGAGGGGATGCCTTCCGGGCATCCCCAAGCTTTGGCTTTTAGGTGTCCTTAGATTATCTTGGGGTGCCATGGGAATCCCCAAGATTAGGCTCTTGCCACTCCTTGTTCCATAATCCATCAAATCTTTCACCCAAAACTTGAAAACTTCACAACAGAAAACTTAAAGTAGAAAATCTCGTGAGCTCTGTTAGCGAAATAAAAGAAAAGACCACTTCAAGGTACTGTAATGAACTCATTATTTATTTATATTGGTGTTAAAACTACTGTATTCCAACTTCACTATGGTTTATAAACTATTTTACTAGCCTTAGATTCATTAAAATAAGCAAACAACACACGAAAAACAGAATCTGTCAAAAACAGAACAGACTGTAATAATCTGTAGCTAACGCAAGATCTGGAACCCCAAAAATTCTAAAATAAATTGCTGGAAGTGAGGAATTTATCTATTAATCATATGCAAAAATAATTAACTAAATATCACTTTCCAAATAAAAATGGCAGCAATTCTCGTGAGCGCTAAAGTTTCTGTTTTTTACAGCAAGATTAAAAAGACTTTCCCCAAGTCTTCCCAACGGTTCTACTTGGCACAAACACTAATTAAACACAAAAAAACACAACCAAGACATAGGCTAGATAAATTATTTATTAATAAACAGGAGCCAAAAACAAGTAATAAAAATAAAATTGGGTTGCCTCCCAACAAGCGCTATCGTTTAACGCCCCTAGCTAGGCATAAAAAACAAGGATAGATCTAGGTATTGCCATCTTTGGTAGGCAATCCATAAGTGGCTCTCGTGATATATTCATATGGTAATTTTATTTTCTTTCTAGGAAAGTGTTCCATGCCTTTACTTAATGGAAATTGGAATCTAATATTTCCTTCCCTCATATCAATAATTGCACCAATCGTTCTAAGGAAAGGTCTACCAAGAATAATAGGACATGAAGGATTGCAATCGATATCAAGAACAATAAAATCTACGGGCACATAGTTCCTATTTGCAACAATAAGAACATCATTAATTCTTCCCATAGGTTTCTTAATGGTGGAATCCGCAAGGTGCAAGTTTAAAGAGCAATCATCAAAATCACGGAAACCTAACAAATCGCACAAAGTCTTTGGAATCATGGAAACACTAGCACCTAAATCACACAAAGCATAGCATTCATGGTCTTTAATTTTAATTTTAATAGTAGGTTCCCACTCATCATAGAGTTTTCTAGGGATAGAAACTTCCAACTCAAGTTTTTCTTCAAAAGATTGCATCAAAGCATCAATGATATGTTTAGTAAAAGCTTTATTTTGACTATAAGCATGAGGAGAATTTAGCATAGATTGCAACAAGGAAATACAATCTATCAAAGAGCAATTATCATAATTAAATTACTTGAAATCCAAAATAGTGGGTTCATTAATATCTAAAGTTTTGATCTCTTCAATCCCACTTTTACCAATTTTTGCATTAAGATCTAAAAACTCCAAATTTTTGGAACGCCTTCTAGGTAAAGGTGGATCATATTAAGTCCCATAATTATCAAGATTCATATTGCAAAACAAAGATTTAATAGGGGGCACATCTATAACTTTTAGATCTTCATCTTTATTTTCATGGAAACTAGAAGAACACGCTTTTATAAAGCAATCTTTCTTAGCACGCATCCTAGCGGTTCTTTCTTTGCACTCATCAATGGAAATTCTCATGGCTTTGAGAGACTCATTGATATCATGCTTAGGAGTATTATATCTAAGTTTCAAAGAATCAACATCAAGAGAAATTCTATCAACGTTCCTAGCCAACTCATCAGTCTTAAGCAATTTTTCTTCAATCAAAGCATTGAAATTATTTTGCGAAGTAATAAATTATTTAATATTAGTTTCAAAATCAGAGGGCATCTTATTAAAATTTCCATAAGAATTGTTGTAGGAATTACCATAATTATTAGAGGAATTACTAGGATACGGCCTAGGATTAAAGTTTCCTCTATACGCGTTGTTACCAAAATTATTCCTACCAACAAAATTCACATCCATAGATTCATTATTATTCTCAATCAAAGTAGACAGAGGCATATCATTAGGATCAAAAGAAACACTTTTATTAGCAAATAATTTCATAAGTTCATCCATCTTTCCACTCAAAACATTAATTTCTTCTATCGCATGCTGTCAGGGGACTAATCTACGAGCACCTATGGGACCGGCGGACCGAGTCCCTTTCGGTTCGGCTGGGGCGAGGGTCGCACGAAGAGCGGATCGAGGCGAAGCACACGAGCAGTTTACCCAGGTTCGGGCCGCACGGATGCGTAAAACCCTACTCCTGCTTTGTGGTTTGTATTGAGTTCTTGCTCGGGAGCGCGGAGTGCTACAGTACACCCCAGCAGCTAACGAGACTGAGCGTGAGTGTTCTCTTCCTCCTCCCTCTATGTTGCGCATGGGCCTCCTTTTATATGCTCAAGGGGTCACCGACAGGTGGCAACGTAGACAAGGGTAAAAATGGAAAGGTGTTGCGGTTGGTACAGCTACCTGCTACAGTGTATCATACATAACCCTGACGGCAGGGGACAAGGGCATTAAGTGCCCGTCTGCGTCGCCTAAATAGTGCAAAAGGGACCGTCAGGGACGCCACCGCTCGCCACGATGGCAATCTTGTCAGCGCCGCTTGCCACCGCGCACCGCTGGCTGCACAGCCTCCCGCCACGTACGCCTGGAAGGGTCCCAGAGCGACACGTTGGTGGATGTGCTGGAGCGCGGACACAGAGTGTTGGCTTGCCGCGGCAAGCGCCTTGCCGCGGTCGTTGTCTTGTCGCTTCTGGGAGCTTGTCGCTCACCGGGCCTTGCCGGGACGCGTGGAGCGTCGCGGCAAGTTCCTTGAGATGCCTTGGTTGGCCTTCCCGGCAAGCTCCTCTTGCCGGGGTCTTGTCTCCTTGGCTTGGATACTTTGTCCTTGAATGGCTCCAAAGGAACCACGGAGGACCTTGGCGGTCACCCGGCAAGCCTTGCCACGGGATGCTGCGACTGCCCGTGCACAAGTTCGGGATACTAGGGTACCCCTGCTCTAGTACACCGATAGGAGCCCCCGGGCCTGGGCCATAAACGGTGTCGAGCGCTGTTGGGCCAGGCCCAAAACAGGGCACGGGCACGCGCGGCCTGGGGTATGCCGTATCTCTCCCCGTATCCACCGCGCCCTCCCCGAACGACACACGTTGAATGCGGCGTCGTGGGATAGATTGTGGGTGGTTTCTTTATTCGGAAAGGTGAAACGTCTGCCCCCTCCCTCTTTATAGGCATGGGAAACAGGGGTAGTTCGCCCATTCACCGGTTGCTACTCCAATCTCGGAAACCTCCGCTGCTCCCTTGTCTTCCCAAAGCTGAAAGAGAGCAGCGCCCCGCCCCCCATCGCCACCAGCACCACCAACGCCGTCGACCTTCTCCACCACTTCCGCCATGGCTCCGAGAGCCGACAAAGGGAAGATTGTGAAGTTGACCGAGGCGCAGCGGCTTGCGGCGCTGCGAAAGGAGCGGGCAATCTTCCCCCCCAAGCTCGCCGCGAGGGAGCTGAGGGAGAATTACTACCTCTTCTGGTCGACGGAGACGCGAGCGCATCCGCGCACGAAGGTACTTCCAGCCGCCGCTTGGAAAATGGCTCCAAACGGATATCCTTTCTTCGCCTTGTTCTTCTACTGCGGGTTCTGCCCGCCCTTCTCTGAGTTTTTCTGCGATATTATGAACACCTACGGGTTCCGCCTCCTTGACTTCACCCCCAATGCTGTTCTGACCATGGCAGTTTTCGCACATCTCTGCGAAAACTTTGTCGGAGTCTATCCCAATGTAGCCCTTTTTCGCCACTTCTTTATGCCCCGAGTAGAGAGAGGAGAGCCTTTATTCGGCGGAATCGCCTGGATCTCGAGGGCCGGCAAGAAGGACACTTATCTGGAGGGAGAGTTCCGCGGCAAGTGGGAGGAATGAAGAGTAGACTGGTGCTGGATTGTCGAGGAGAACCCGCAGCCGTTTACCGCCCGGCGCCAAGCCCCAGTAGCACGCGGCAGAGATTGGAGTGACGTGGCCCCAGAAGACGATAGGCTGAAGATTACCGTCACCCGGATCCAACGCCTCAGGCTTGCCGGGCTCACTGTAGGCGCTGTTGGCGTAGATTTTCTTCACCGCCGCATCGCCCCCTGCAGGAACGGAGGAGACCCGCCTGGGAATTCAAAAATGCGGCGGATATCATGAGGCTGCGTCCGGGCCTCAACTTCAACTTCACTGTTCTAGAGCTTAACACGATGCTCCAGGAGCTGTTCAAGTACGACCCTCAACATCCCGAAGTGTTCAGGTTGCCGAAGGGTGTCGTTCCGCTGTGCAACAACTCCGCGCTCGACCGCATCCGTGCAATGATGCCACTGTGCGATTCGCATGGAATTGTCCCGACTTGGCAAGAGCCTATAGACGACGTCGTGCAGGAGTTCTTTGATAGCTTGGTAGAAGTGCCGGTCCGCTCCGACGAAAAGAATAGCCTCACCCGCGACACCACCGATGCGGGCGAATTTGCATTCACCGTGGAGGAGGCAGAGGCAGCAGAGGCGGCAAGCCGTGTCGAGCGAGAGGAGCTCGTCGGCGAGAAAGAGCTTGCCGGGCATGACGTCGAGTCGAGCGAGCCCGCCGAGGATACGAGCGGCTCGCTGGAGATCAACTCCTCTTCCTCCTCATCTTCAGGCAGCTCGTCGCAAGCAGAGCCTCCATCCCCACCAAGAAGGCATCTCCGCAAGGCCGGGGACGTAGCGGGGCGGCGGGCGAGTCAACAGTCGCCGCGCCGCGCGACACACTCCACCGCGGCAAGCACTGTTGCCGCGGGAGCACCTCACGCTGCTGCGGCAACTGGAGCGGGGTCCACCCGGACCACCGCTTCTGCTCCTGCCGCTTCTCACGCCACAGCGGCAGCCGGAGCGGGGTCGTCTCAGACAACCACCACTGTTCCTGCCAAGCAGCCAAGGGAAACTACTCCTCCGCCTCCTCGCGCCGGACGTGAGCCGGACTTCGACTTCTCCGCGTTTAGCTCCGACGAGGAAGAAGAAGAGTAAGATTCTCTTGTTGTACTTGTAGTTCTTTAATTCTTGCTGTTTTTTCTTGTATCTCATTTGCTTTACTCTGAACTTATTCCTTTTTAGGACTCTGGCCCAGAGAGCAGCGAAGAGAGCCAAGGTCCCGGTGATTGTCATCGAGGACGAACCCACCGCGACAGCAGGGGGTGTGTCCGAGACAACCTTGCCAGACCCGGCAACTGTTCTCCAGAGCAGCCCCCAGCGTAAGTATATGGTTCGCTTTCCGCTGTTAGGCGCGCATGGATACTCTTTCTTTGCTGACATCTGACTGTTGGTTTGTGTAGGAGCAGAGCAGCCCCACCAGGAGCGCCCGGAGGCCGCCCCCGAAATGCCAAGGGAGAGTCCTCCGGCAAGGGAGAGTTCTCCGGCAAGGGACAGCACCGGCGTCCCACCGGCGGTGGAGACTACGACTGCCGAACCCAGTACATGTAATCTTTTCTTCAAAGCTTCCCTTGGGTTCTTCTTCTTTTTGGGTATTTGCTTGACTTTTCTCACTTTTCCGGCCATCAAACCCATCTGCTGCAGAGCCAATGGAGACCGAGGTTGCTGCCGACGACGCTGCTGCCATTGAAGAAGCAGTCGGCACTGATGATCCCGCTGGCGACGAGGCCGCCAAAGCTACCGCCACAGCAGCTGGCGAGGGGTCTGGCGATCGCACTGACGGCCCTGAGGCCGCAGGAGCGCCAGGCGCTACGTCGACCGCTGACCCGTCCGCCGCTGCCGCAGCGCCAGGCTCCGAAGAGCCCCAACCAGGCGTCTACTTGAAGGCCCGCGATGGCGTCTTCATCAACCTCCCCTGGGCGTCAAGCTCCAGGGCGCCGGTCGAGGGAGAGAGCTTTGATGGAGAGGTGCTCGCCTCCGCTGGGCTGACGCTATTTGATGCACCGTGGAGCAGCAGCGGCGAGCCTGAGGAGGAGCGGCTGCTGCGGAAGCTGTTGGCGCTCTACCGCGCGCGGCAAGCCAAGCTGGAATCCCGCGAGGCGCTTGTCGCGAAGGCGGGAGCGGACATCGAGAAGCGCGCGGAGGAGCTCCGGGGTCTCAAGCAGGAAGCTCTCCGGTCCCTGGCAGAGGAGCGGGAGCAACTCGCTGAAGAGCAGAAGGCCTTCTTCCTCGAGAAGGCCGAAGTTGAAGAGCAACATCGGCTTGCCGCTGAGAAGCTGTCTGTGCAGGAGGGCGAGCTGGTGCAGCGGAAAGTTAACCTCGACAGCCACGAGGAGGAGCTTCCGCGTGTGAGCAAAAATTCGGCGGAGCCCTTAAGCAAGCAGAGGATGCTGTCGCAGTTGCCGAGGCCGCCAAGAAGGAGCTGGAGACGAAGGTGGCGCAGCTGGAGGCCGATCTCAAGGCATGTGGTGAAGAGCTTGCCGCGCTCAAGCGTGAGTGGGAGAAGGACACCCACAGCAACTCAGAGCTGCAGGTTCGTCTCGCCGAGAAGGGCAAAGAGCTTAGCGCCGCCAAGGACTCCAACGCAGATCTTGAGTTGAAGCTGACCACTTTGACCAAGAGGCTGGACGGCGCCAGGGAGCAGGAGGTGGCCTTGAAGGAGGAGATCAAGGGCGACAAGGCGCTGCTGGCAAGTGCTGTCGCCGCCCAGAATGCTTTTAGGGAGAATGTGGAGCACTGGACGGAGGGTCTCGTGAATGCTGCCGCAGATATCGATAGGGAGCTGGCGCAGCTGGGGGTGGAGGATCTCGGGTATCCCTCTGATGAGAACCTCCAACCCAGCGCCAAGCTCACCTTGTCCTTCAAAGGCGTGGCGACGGCCCTCCAGCGGCTCCGGGAGAAGATCCCAAAGCAGCTGGCCGACGAGTCGTGCAAGATCTGCGCGGGAGCTCTTCAAAAGGTGTTGGTGAAGGTGTCCTTCCGCAACCCGGGCCTCAACCTCACCAACGTCCTCAAGACCCTACCGCCGGATGCTGATCTGGAGGCGCTCAAGACCCTTGTCGCACCCATTGTGGATAAGGTGAGCGGGATCAAGAGGATTGAGGGCGATCGCGTAGACTAGGCCACCCGTTTTCTTCTTTTCTTGTCGCTGCTGGTCATGTTATGAGAACAATCTGTTAGAGCCGCGACAAGCTACCTTGTAATATAACTCTATTCCGGGTAATGATTGCAATGTTATTCCCTTTACTTGATTCCTCCCTTTGTATGTTTTTGCCCTACGCTTTTAGGGAACTTGCCGGTGCAGGCACCTTAGCCGCGAGCGCTGAGTGCGGGACGTCAGCAGCCTGCTGGCGGTGCCGCTACCGACAAGAAACCTTGTCGCAACTAGTCGCAGCTCACTTAAGTTGTTGAGCGGACTAAAAACAAAGCAAGGGCGCAACTAGCTACGAGTTGGTTCCTCCGTGCACAGGTTTTCCATACAAAGTGCGGTCGTTCAAGGGAGATAACTTAAAAAATTTTAAAATCTGATTGCTCAAACTTTGGCAACTTAGCTTTTCTGTTGTTTGCTTCCCGGTAAGGCGAAACTTTCTTGAACGACGCCTGGTCCATACCATTATCTTCTCCTTTCCCCCCGGCAAACTTGTGGGCGAGGGAACCTTCCTTTCCTTGAGAAAAAAGAAAGAGGAGAAAATAAAGATATGGAGCCTTACGGCTTGTTATTGCTTACCGGGGAGTAGGTGCTGCACAAAGTGTCAGATCACATATGCAAAAAATAGAAAGCATGAAATTGACAAGATGTGCGGAGCATATGAGCTTTACTTATGCACGGGGTCTGCGCCGGGCTTTGTACAAAGGATTACATGCAACAACAGCAAGACTTGTACAAAAGGTGGTTGCCGGAACAGGTTCCGGCAACCGCGCCTTACGGGTAAAACTTACGAAGATGCTCAATGTTCCAGGAATTGCTCACCGGAATGCTATCTTCGGTCTCAAGGCGGACAGCGCCAGGCCTAGTGACTCGCTTCACCCGGTAAGGGCCTTCCCACTTCAGCGTCAACTTGTTGGAATTCTTGGCGGACTGAACACGCCGAAGAACAAGGTCGCCTTCCTCGAGACTTCTGGCATTAACTTTGTGGCTATGATAGCGGCGGAAAGCTTGCTGGTAGCGAGCAGCTCATACAGCAGCCTGAAGATGGTCTTCCTCAAGGAGTAGCGCGTCATCTTGTCGCAGCTGCGCTTGCTCAAGCTCATCATAAGCGAGCACTCGAGGTGACCCGTATACGAGTTCCGTGGGGAGAACTGCCTCTGCTCCATAGACTAGAGCGAAAGGTGTCTGGCCAGTGGCTCGATTTGGCGTCGTCCTGATCGACCAAAGAACCACCGGCAGCTCCTCGATCCAGTTTCTTCCGTAGTTGTGCGGCCTGTCGAAAGTCCTGGTCTTGAGCCCACGCAGCACTTCAGCATTTGTCCTCTCCGCTTGACCGTTGCTTCTCGGGTGAGCAACAGAAGCGAAGCAGACCTTGGCGCCAAGATCTTGGACGTACTGCATGAAGGTGCGGCTCGTGAATTGCGTACCGTTGTCGGTGATTATCCTGTTAGGGATCCCGAAGCGGCAAACAATCGACCTAAAGAACTTGACTGCTGACTGTGCTGTCACCTTCCTCACTGCTTCCACTTCTGGCCACTTTGTGAACTTGTCGATTGCAACGTACAAGTACTCAAAGCCCCCGACTGCTCGGGGAAAGGGGCCGAGGATGTCGAGCCCCCAGACCGAAAATGGCCAGGATAAAGGGATCATCTGGAGAGCTTGAGCTGGTTGGTGTATCTGCTTGGAATGGAACTGGCACGCTTCACACTTGGTTACTTGTGCAGTTGCATCCTGGAGGGCTGTCGGCCAAAAGAAACCTTGCCGGAATGCTTTGCCGGCAAGTGCTCTTGCGCCAATGTGGTGACCACATATGCCTCCATGTATCTCTGCCAACAGCTTTTGTCCGTCTTCCCGGTGAATACACTTCAATTTCACACTGTTGAGTCTTCTTCTGTACAGTGTGTTGTCGACAAACTGGTACATACTTGACTGCCGGGCTACTCTTTCCGCTTCTTCTTGCTCTTCGGGAAGTTCTCCTGTCTGAAGGAAACGGACAATCTATTGTGTCCATGCTGGAGCTTGTGGCTCGACGTAGGGGGTCCCGAAAGATGTCGGGGGACTAATCCACGAGCACCTATGGGACCGGCGGACCGAGTCCCTTTCGGTTCGGCGGGGGCGAGGGTCACACGAAGAGCGGATCGAGGCGAAGCACACGAGCAGTTTACCCAGGTTCGGGCCGCACGGATGCGTAAAACCCTACTCCTGCTTTGTGGTTTGTATTGAGTTCTTGCTCGGGAGCGCGGAGTGCTACAGTACACCCCAGCAGCTAACGAGACCGAGCGTGTGTGTTCTCTTCCTCCTCCCTCTATGTTGCGCATGGGCCTCCTTTTATATGCTCAAGGGGTCACCGACAGGTGGCAACGTAGACAAGGGTAAAAATGGAAAGGTGTTGCGGTTGGTACAGCTACCTGCTACAGTGTATCATACCTAACCCTGACGGCAGGGGACAAGGGCATTAAATGCCCGTCTGCGTCGCCTAAATAGTGCAAAAGGGACCGTCAGGGACGCCACCGCTCGCCACGATGGCAATCTTGTCAGCGCCGCTTGCCACCATGCACCGCTGGCTGCATAGCCTCCCACCACGTACGCCTGGAAGGGTCCCAGAGTGACACATTGGTGGATGTGCTGAAGCGCGGACACAGAGTGGTGGCTTGCCGCGGCAAGCGCCTTGCCGCGGTCGTTGTCTTGTCGCGTCTGGGAGCTTCTCGCTCACCGGGCCTTGCCGGGACGCGTGGCGCGTCGCGGCAAGTTCCTTGAGATGCCTTGGTTGGCCTTCCCGGCAAGCTCCTCTTGCCGGGGTCTTGTCTCCTTGGCTTGGATACTTTGTCCTTGAATGACTCCAAAGGAACCACGGAGGACCTTGGCAGACACCCGGCAAGCCTTGCCGCGGGATGCTGCGACTGCCCGTGCACAAGTTCGGGATACTAGGGTACCCCTACTCTAGTACACCGACAGGAGCCCCCGGGCCTGGGCCATACACGGTGCCGAGCGCTGTTGGGCCAGGCCCAAAACAGGGCACGGGCACGCGCGGCCTGGGTTACGCCGTATCTCTCCCCGTATCCACCGCGCCCTCCCCGAACGGCACGCGTTGAATGCAGCATCGTGGGATTGATCGTGGGTGGTTTCTTTATTCGGAAAGGCGAAACGTCCGGCCCCTCCCTTTTTATAAGCATGGGAAACAGGGGTAGTTCGCCCATTCGCCGGTTGCTACTCAAATCTCGGAAACCTCCGCCGCTCCCTCGTCTTCCCAAAGCTGAAAGAGAGCAGCGCCCCGCTCCCCATCGCCACCAGCACCACCAACGCCGTCGACCTTCTCCACCACTTCCGCCATGGCTCCGAGAGCCGACAAAGGGAAGATTGTGAAGTTGATCGAGGAGCAGCGGCTTGCGGCGCTGCGAAAGGAGCGGGCAATCTTCCGCCCCAAGCTTGCCGCGAGGGAGCTGAGGGAAAATTACTACCTCTTCTGGTCGACGGAGACGCGAGCGCATCCGCGCACGAAGGTACTTCCAGCCGCCGCTTGGAAAATGGCTCCAAACGGATATCCTTTCTTCGCCTTGTTCTTCTACTGCGGGCTCTGCCCGCCCTTCTCTGAGTTTTTCTGCGATATTATGAACACCTACGGGTTCCGCCTCCTTGACTTCACCCCCAATGCTGTTCTGACCATGGCAGTTTTCGCACATCTCTGCGAAAACTTTGTCAGAGTCTATCCCAATGTAGCCCTTTTTCGCCACTTCTTTATGCCCCGAGTAGAGAGAGGAGAGCCTTTATCCAGCGGAATCGCCTGGATCTCGAGGGCCGGCAAGAAGGACACTTATCTGGAGGGAGAGTTCCGCGGCAAGTGGGAGGAATGGAGAGTAGACTGGTGCTGGATTGTCGAGGAGAACCCGCAGCTGTTTACCGCCCGGCGCCAAGCCCCAGTAGCACGCGGCAGCGATTGGAGTGACGTGGCCCCGGAAGACGATAGGCTGAAGATTGCCGTCACCCGGATCCAACGCCTCAGGCTTGCTGGGCTCACTGTAGGCGCTGTTGGCGCAGATTTTCTTCGCCGCTGCATCGCCCCCTGCAGGAACGGGGGAGACCCGCCTGGGAATTCAAGAATGCGGCGGATATCATGAGGCTGCGTCCGGGCCTCAACTTCAACTTCACTGTTCTGGAGCTTAAGGCGATGCTCCAGGAGCTGTTCAAGTACAACCCTCAACATCCCGAAGTGTTCAGGTTGCCGAAGGGTGTCGTTCCGTTGTGCAACAACTCCGCGCTCGACCGCATCCGTGCAATGATGCCACTGTGCGATTCGCATGGAATTTTCCCAACTTGGCAAGAGCCTACAGACGACGTCGTGCAGGAGTTCTTTGACGGCTTGGTAGAAGTGCCGGTCCGCTCCGACGAAAAGAATAGCCTCACCCGCGACACCACCGATGCGGAGATGACACGCATCGCCACTAGGCTGGAAGAGGCGGCGGCAGCCGCAGCCGCGGGCGAATTTGGATTCACCATGGAGGAGGCAGAGGCAGTAGAGGCGGCAAGCCGTGTCGAGCGAGAGGAGCTCGTCAGCGAGAAAGAGCTTGCCGGGCATGACGTCGAGTCGAGCGAGCCCGCCGAGGATACGAGCGGCTCGCTGGAGATCAACTCCTCTTCCTCCTCATCTTCAGGCAGATCGTCGCAAGCAGAGCCTCCATCCCCACCAAGAAGGCGTCTCCGCAAGGCCGGGGACGTAGCGGGGCGGCGGGCGAGTCAACAGTCGCCGCGCCGCGCGACACGCTCCACCGCGGCAAGCACTGTTGCCGCGGGAGCACCTCACGCTGCTGCGGCAACTGGAGCGGGGTCCACCCGGACCACCGCTTCTGCTCCTGCCGCTTCTCACGCCGCGGCGGCAGCCGGAGCGGGGTCGTCTCAGACCACCACCACTGTTCCTGCCAAGCGGCCAAGGGAAACTACTCCTCCGCCTGCTCGCGCCGGACGTGAGCCGGACTTCGACTTCTCCGCGTTTAGCTCCGACGAGGAAGAAGAAGAGTAAGATTCTCTTGTTGTACTTGTAGTTCTTCAATTCTTGCTGTTTTTTCTTGTATCTCATTTGCTTTACTCTAAACTTATTCCTTTTTAGGACTCTGGCCCAGAGAGCAGCAAAGAGAGCCAAGGTCCCGGTGATTGTCATCGAGGACGAACCCACCGCGACAGCAGGGGGTGTGTCCGAGACAACCTTGCCGGACCCGGCAACTGTTCTCCAGAGCAGCCCCCAGCGTAAGTATATGGTTCGCTTTCCGCTGTTAGGCGCGCATGGATACTCTTTCTTTGCTGACATCTGACTATTGGTTTGTGTAGGAGCAGAGCAGCCCCACCAGGAGCGCCCGGAGGCCGCCCCCGAAATGCCAAGGGAGAGTCCTCCGGCAAGGGAGAGTTCTCCGGCAAGGGACAGCACCGGCGTCCCCCCGGCGGCGGAGACTATGACTGCCGAACCCAGTACAGGTAATCTTCTCTTCAAAGCTTCCCTTGGGTTCTTCTTCTTTTTGGGTATTTGCTTGACTTTTCTCACTTTTCCGGCCATCAGACCCATCTGCTCCGGAGCCGATGGAGACCGAGGTTGCTGCCGATGATGCCGCTTCCACTGAAGAAGCAGCCGGCGCTGATGATCCCGCCGGCGACGAGGCCGCCAAAGCTACCGCCACAGCAGCTGGCGAGGGGTCTGGCGATTGCACTGACGGCCCTGAGGCCGCAGGAGCGCCAGGCGCTACGTCGACCGCCGACCCGTCCGCCGCTGCCGCAGAGCCAGGCTCCGAAGAGCCCCACCCAGGCGTCTACTTGAAGGCCGGTGATGGCGTCTTCATCAACCTCCCCTGGGCGTCAAGCTCCAGGGTGCCGGTCGAGGGAGAGAGCTTTGATGGAGAGGTGCTCGCCTCCGCTGGGCTGACGCTAGTTGATGCGCCGAGCAGCAGCAGCGGCGAGCCTGAGGAGGAGCGGCTGCTGCGGAAGCTGTTGTCGCTCTACCACGCGCGGCAAGCCAAGCTGGAATCCCGCGAGGCGCTTGTCGCGAAGGCGGGAGCGGACATCGAGAAGCGCGCGGAGGAGCTCCGGGGTCTCAACCAGGAAGCTCTCCGGTCCCTGGCAAAGGAGCGGGAGCAACTCGCCGAAGAGCAGAAGGCCTTCTTCCTCGAGAAGGCCGAAGTTGAAGAGCAACAGCGGCTTGCCGCTGAGAAGCTATCTGCGCAGGAGGGCGAGCTGGTGCAGCGGAAAGTTAACCTCGACAGCCATGAGGAGGAGCTTGCCGTGCATGAGGAAATATTCGGCGGAGCCCTTAAGCAAGCAGAGGATGCTGTCGCAGTTGCCGAGGCCGCCAAGAAGGAGCTGGAGACGAAGGTGGCGCAGCTGGAGGCCGATCTCAAGGCGAGTGGTGAAGAGCTTGCCGCGCTCAAGCCTGAGCGGGAGGAGGACGCCCACAACAACTTAGAGCTGCAGGTTCGTCTCGCCGAGAAGGGCAAAGAGCTTAGCGCCGCGAAGGACTCCAACGCAGATCTTGAGTTGAAGCTGACCACTTTGACCAAGACACTGGACGGTGCCAGGGAGCAGGCGGTGGCCTTGAAGGAGGAGATCAAGGGCGACAAGGCGCTGCTGGCGAGTGCTGTCGCCGCCCAGAATGCTTTTAGGGAGAATGTGGATCACTGGACGGAGGGTCTCGTGAATGCTGCCGCAGATATCGACAGGGAGCTGGCGCAACTGGGGGTGGAGGATCTCGGGTATCCCTCTGATGAGAACCTCCAACCCAGCGCCAAGCTCACCTCGTCCTTCAAAGGCATGGCGACGGCCCTCCAGCGGCTCCGGGAGAAGATCCCAAAGCAGCTGGCCGACGAGTCGTGCAAGATCTGCACGAGAGCTCTTCAAAAGGTGTTGGTGAGGTGGCCTTCCGCAACCCGGGCCTCAACCTCACCAACGTCCTCAAGACCCTGCCGCCGGATGCTGATCTGGAGGCGCTCAAGACCCTTGTCGCACCCATTGTGGATAAGGTGAGCGGGATCAAGAGGATTGAGGGCGATCGCGTAGACTAGGCCGCCCGTTTTCTTCTTTTCTTGTCGCTGCTGGTCATGTTATGAGAACAATCTGTTAGAGCCGCGACAAGCTACCTTGTAATATAACTCTATTCCGGGTAATGATTGCAATGTTATTCCCTTTACTTGATTCCTCCCTTTGTATGTTTTTGCCCTACGCTTTTAGGGAACTTGCCGGTGCAGGCACCTTAGCCGCGAGCGCTGAGTGCGGGACGTCAGCAGCCTGCTGGCGGTGCCGCTACCGACAAGAAACCTTGTCGCAACTAGTCGCGGCTCACTTAAGTTGTTGAGCAGACTCGAAACAAAGTAAGGGCGCAACTAGCTACGAGTTGGTTCCTCCGCGCACAGGTTTTCCATACAAAGTGCGGTCGTTCAAGGGAGATAACTGAAAACTATAAAAAATCTGATTGCTCAAACTTTGGCAACTTAGCTTTTCTGTTGTTTGCTTCCCGGTAAGGCGAAACTTTCTTGAACGACGCCTGGTCCATACCATTATCTTCTCCTTTCCCCTCGGCAAACTTGTGGGCGAGGGAACCTTCCTTTCCTTGAGAAAAAAGAAAGAGGAGAAAATAAAGATATGGAGCCTTACGGCTCGTTATTGCTTACCGGGGAGTAGGTGCTGCACAAAGTGTCAGATCACATATGCAAAAAATAGAAAGCATGAAATTGACAAGATGTGCGGAGCATATGAGCTTTACTTATGCACGGGGTCTGCGCACGGCTTTGTACAAAGGATTACATGCAACAGCGGCAAGACTTGTACAAAAGGTGGTTGCCGGAACAGGTTCCGGCAACCGTGCCTTACGGGTAAAACTTACGACGATGCTCAATGTTCCAAGAATTGCTCACCGGAATGCTATCTTCGGTCTCAAGGCGGACAACGCCAGGCCTAGTGACTCGCTTCACCCGGTAAGGGCCTTCCCACTTCGGCGTCAACTTGTTGGAATTCTTGGCGGACTGAACACGCCGAAGAACAAGGTCGCCTTCCTCGAGACTTCTTGCGTTAACTTTGCGGCTATGGTAGCGGCGCAAAGCTTGCTGGTAGCGAGCAGCTCGTACAGCAGCCTGAAGACGGTCTTCCTCAAGGAGTAGCGCGTCATCTTGTCGCAGCTGCTCTTGCTCAAGCTCATCATAAGCGAGCACTCGAGGTGACCCGTATACGAGTTCCGTGGGGAGAACTGCCTCTGCTCCATAGACTAGAGCGAAAGGTGTCTGGCCAGTGGCTCGATTTGGCGTTGTCCTGATCGACCAAAGAACCACCGGCAGCTCCTCGATCCAGTTTCTTCCACACTTGTGCAGCCTGTCGAAAGTCCTGGTCTTGAGCCCACGCAGCACTTCAGCATTTGTCCTCTCCGCTTGACCGTTGCTTCTCGGGTGAGCAACAGAAGCGAAGCAGACCTTGGCGCCAAGATCTTGGACGTACTGCATGAAGGTGCGGCTCGTGAATTGCGTACCGTTGTCGGTGATTATCCTGTTAGGGATCCCGAAGCGGCAAACAATCGACCTGAAGAACTTGACTGCTGACTGTGCTGTCACCTTCCTCACTGCTTCCACTTCTGGCCACTTTGTGAACTTGTCGATTGCAACGTACAAGTACTCAAAGCCCCCGACTGCTCGGGGAAAGGGGCCGAGGATGTCGAGCCCCCAGACCGAAAATGGCCAGGATAAAGGGATCGTCTGGAGAGCTTGAGCTGGTTGGTGTATCTGCTTGGAATGGAACTGGCACGCTTCACACTTGGTTACTTGTGCAGTTGCATCCTGGAGGGCTGTCGGCCAAAAGAAACCTTGCCAGAATGCTTTGCCGGCAAGTGCTCTTGCGCCAATGTGGTGACCACATATGCCTCCATGTATCTCTGCCAACAGCTTTTGTCCGTCTTCCTGGTGAATACACTTCAATTTCACACTGTTGAGTCTTCTTCTGTACAGTGTGTTGTCGACAAACTGGTACATACTTGACTGCCGGGCTACTCTTTCCGCTTCTTCTTGCTCTTCGGGAAGTTCTCCTGTCTGAAGGAAGCGGACAATCTGCTGTGTCCATGCTGGAGCTTGTGGCTCGACAACAAGGACTAAAGGCAAATCTGCTGCTGCGGGAACATCTGCTTCTACGGCGAGAACCTGCGGCTCTGCCGGAGCTTGACGTTCCCCGGCAAGCTTGCCGGAGCAAAACTTGTCGGGAGCTTCCGCTTCAATGGAACAAACCCTAGGGCTTGCCAGAGCAGATTGCTCCTCAGCGCTCTTGGCGTTGATCTTGGGGACCTTCTTGGCGGCGGCTTCGGGAAGCTCTGCTAGAAAATAGTCACCAGAAATCAACTTCCTCTTCTTGCTCTGTCTAGTTGATGGCGTTACAGACGGTTGAGTCAGCTTGAGCACAAAGATCCCTGGTTCCACAGGTAACTTAAGTGCGGCGCACTTTGATAGGCCATCGGCAATGGCGTTCTGAGCTCTTGGAACATGCTCCATCTGTAGGCCGTCAAAGTGCTCTTCTAGCTTTCTCACTTCGTCGACGTAGGCTTCCATCAACGGACTCTGATAGCTCTTGTTCACTTGGCGGACAACAAGCTACGAGTCACCCCTGACAATAAGCTTCTTGATCCCAAGGTCTGCCGCGATCCTGAGACCGGCAAGCAAGCCTTCATACTCTGCAGTATTGTTTGTTGCTTGCTCCTTGGGAAAGTGCATCTGGACTATGTACTTGAGGTGCTCTCCGGTGGGTGCGACAAGCAGCACGCCAGCGCCGGCGCCTTGCAGCGAAAAGGCACCATCAAAGTACATCAGCCACTCTTTGCTTGCTTCCTCGATGGGGATGCTCGTTTCTGGAATTTCTTCATCTGGTGTTGGCGTCCATTCTGCTATGAATTCTGCCAATGCTCTGCTTTGGATAGTTGAAGTACTCTCAACTTGAGGCCAAAGCTTGACAGTTCTAGTGCCCACTCAACAATCCTGCCTGTCGCTTCTGGATTCTGTAGTATCCTCTTCAGCGGAAAACGAGTGACAACTGTGATCTCATGTGGTTGGAAGTAATGGCGCAGCTTTCTCGAGGCCATGAGAAGACCGAAAAGCAATTTCTGCATGCCAGAGTACCTTGACCTAGCCCCCTGCAGAAGGGAATTGACAAAGTAAACTGGGCGCTGTACCATTCTCTTCTGTATCTCCTCGCGCGTCTGCGCAGATCCATCCTTGTCGGGACCAGAGCTTGTAGGGGAAGCCCCCTGCTTGTCGCTGGATGCGCCTGCCGTGGTTGCTAGCTCGTCATATGCCTCCCTCTCTGCTACTAACGCATCACTAACCACTTGATTGGTTGCCGCTATATACAGCAGCAACTTCTCTTGTGGCTTAGGTGCGACAAGTGTTGGAGTGGAGGACAGGTATCTCTTCAAGTCTTGCATCGCAGCCTCCGCTTCCGGAGTCCATTTCATTGGACCTGCCTTTTTCAATATTTTGAAAAACGGCAGGGCGTGCTCAGCAGACCTAGAGATAAACCTGCTGAGAGCAGCCACGCAACCGGCAAGTCTTTGTACATCCTTGACGCGCTTTGGTGCTTCAATCTGCTCAATGGCCTTGATCTTGTCGGGATTGGCTTCGATTCCCCGCTGAGACACGAAGAACCCGAGAAGCTTGCCGGAGGGGACTCCAAACACACACTTCTCGGGGTTGAGCTTGAGGCTGATCTTGCATAGATTTGCAAAGGTCTCGTCTAAATCTTGAATCAGAGTTGCCTTGTCCTTGCTCTTGACCACTATGTCATCCATGTAGGCTTCCACATTTCTGTGTATTTGTGGCTCAAGAGCGACATGGACTACCCTTGCAAATGTTGAACCAGCATTTTTTAAACCGAAAGGCATCCGTATGAAACAGTACGTGCCACATGGAGTGATGAATGCGGTCTTCTCCTCATCCTCTTCTGCCATGAAGATCTGATGGTATCCTGAGTATGCATCAAGAAATGAAAGCAAGTCACATCCGGCCGTGGAGTCAACAATCTGGTCAATGCGCGGCAAAGTAAATGGGTCTTTGGGACAAGCTTTGTTAACATCGGTAAAGTCGATACAAAGTCTCCATTTCCCGTTCGCCTTGCGCACGACTACAGGATTGGCCAACCACGTAGGATGGAGCACTCCTCTGACAAGGCCTGCTGCTTCCAACTTCTTGATCTCTTCTGCGATGAATTCTTGGCGCTCCACTGCTTGCTTCCTGACCTTCTGCTTGACGGTCCGCGCATGAGGACAAACGGCAAGATGGTGCTCAATTACTTTCCTGGGTACACCGGGGATGTCAGACGGTTGCCACGCAAACACGTCGACGTTCGCCCGCAGGAAAGCAATGAGCGCGCTTGCCAAAGATGTCGGGGGACTAATCCACGAGAACCTATGGGACCGGCGGACCGAGTCCCTTTCGGTTCGGCGGGGGCGAGGGTCGCACGAAGAGCGGATCAAGGCGAAGCACACGAGCAGTTTACCCAGGTTCGGGCCGCACGGATGCGTAAAACCCTACTCCTGCTTTGTGGTTTGTATTGAGTTCTTGCTCGGGAGCGCGGAGTGCTACAGTACACCCCAGCAGCTAACGAGACCGAGCGTGAGTGTTCTCTTCCTCCTCCCTCTACGTTGCGCATGGGCCTCCTTTTATATGCTCAAGGGGTCACCGACAGGTGGCAACGTAGACAAGGGTAAAAATGGAAAGGTGTTGCGGTTGGTACAACTACCTGCTACAGTGTATCATACCTAACCCTGACGGCAGGGGACAAGGGCATTAAATGCCCGTCTGCGTCGCCTAAATAGTGCAAAAGGGACCGTCAGGGACGCCACCGCTCGCCACGATGGCAATCTTGTCAGCGCCGCTTGCCACCGCGCACCGCTGGCTGCACAGCCTCCCGCCACGTACGCCTGGAAGGGTCCCAGAGCGACACGTTGGTGGATGTGCTAGAGCGCGGACACAGAGTGGTGGCTTGCCGCGGTCGTTGTCTTGTCGCATCCAGGAGCTTGTCGTTCACCGGGCCTTGCCGGGACGCGTGGCGCGTCGCGGCAAGTTCCTTGAGATGCCTTGGTTGGCCTTCCCGGCAAGCTCCTCTTGCCGGGGTCTTGTCTCCTTGGCTTGGATACTTTGTCCTTGAATGGCTCCAAAGGAACCACGGAGGACCTTGGCGGTCACCCGGCAAGCCTTGCCGCGGGATGCTGCGACTGCCCGTGCACAAGTTCGGGATACTAGGGTACCCCTACTCTAGTACACCGACACATGCACTTTTTATTAGTATATTTTTCAGTGTGCCATTGACAATAATTAACCATAATATTATCTAGGAGTTTAGTAGCTTCTCCTAAAGTGATTTCCATAAAAGTGCCTCCCGCGGCCGAATCTAAAAGATTTCTAGAAGCAAAATTCAATCCGGCATAATTTTTTTGTATAATCATCCACAAATTCAAACCATGCATAGGGCAATTACGTATCATTAATTTCATCCTCTCCCAACCTTGTGCAACATGTTCATGATCAAGTTGCTTAAAATTCATAATATCGTTTCTAAGAGAGATAATCTTAGCGGGAGGAAAATACTTAGAGATAAAAGCATCTTTGCACTTATTCCAAGAATCAATACTATTTTTAGGCAAATACGAAAACCAAGCTTTAGCATGATCTCTAAGAGAAAAAGGAAATAGCTTCAATTTAACAATATCATTATCCACATCTTTCTTCTTTTGCATATCACACAAATCAACGAAGCTATTTAGATGGGTACCGGCATCTTCACTAGGAAGGCCGGCGTATTGATCTTTCATGACAAGATTCAATAAAGCAGTATTGATTTCACAAGATTTAGTATCGGTAAGAGGAGCCATTGGAGTGCTAAGGAAATCATTGTTGTTGGTATTGGTAAAGTCACACAATTTAGTATTATCTTGTGCCATCATGACAAACAATCAATCCAACACACGAGCAAACGAGAGACGGGCAAAAAGAGGCAAACAAAAAAGAGAGGGCGAATAAAACGACAAGGGTGAAGTGGGGGAGAGGAAAACGAGATGCAAATGGCAAATAATATAATGTGGGAGATATGGGTTTGTGGTGGGTACTTGGTGTGTTGACTTTTGCATAGACCTCCCCGACAACGGCGCTAGAAATCCTTCTTGCTACCTATTGAGCACTGCGTTGGTTTTCCCTTGAAGAGGAAAGGGTGATGCAACAAAGTAGCATAAGTATTTACCTCAGTTTTTTAGAACCAAGGTATCAATCCAGCAGGAGGCCACACACGAGTCCCTCGCACCTACACAAACAAATAAATCCTCGCAACCAACGAGATAAGGGGTTTTCAATCCCTACACGGCCACTTACGAGAATGAGATCTGATAGATATGATAAGATAATATTTTTGGTATTTTTATGATAAAGATGCAAAGTAAAATAAAAGGCAATAAAAATAACTAAGTGTTGGAAGATTAATATGATGGAAAATAGACCCGGGGGCCATAGGTTTCACTAGTGGCTTCTCTCAAGAGCATAAGTATTCACGGTGGGTAAACAAATTACTGTTGAGCAATTGACAGAATTGAGCATAGTTATGAGAATATCTAGGTATGATCATGTATATAGGCATCACGTCCGAGACAAGTAGACCGACTCCTGCCTACATCTACTACTATTACTCCACACATCGGCCGCTATCCAGCATGCATCTAGAGTATTAAGTTCATAAGAACAGAGTAACGCTTCAAGCAAGATGACATGATGTATAGGGATAAACTCATGCAATATGATATAAACCCCATCTTGTTATCCTCAATGGCAAAAATACAATACGTGCCTTGTGATGTCTACTACGCAACCTTCTTCTTGTAGACGTTGTTGGGCCTGCAAGTGCACATGTTTGTAGGACAGTAGCAAATTTCCCTCAAGTGGATGACCTAAGGTTTATCAATCCGCGAGAGGCGTAGGAGGAAGATGGTCTCTCTCAAACAACCCTACAACCAAATAACAAAAAGTCTCTTGTGTCCCCAACACACCCAATACAATGGTAAATTGTATAGGTGCACTAGTTCGGCAAAGAGATGGTGATACAAGTGCAATATGGATGGTAGATATAGGTTTTTGTAAACTGAAAATATAAAAACAGCAAGGTAACAAGTGATAAAAGTGAGCGTAAACGGTATTGCAATGGTAGGAAACAAGGCCTAGGGTTCATACTTTCACTAGCGTAAGTTCTCTCAACAATAATAACATAGATAGATCATATAACAATCTCTCAACATGCAACAAAGAGTCACTCCAAAGTCACTAATGGCGGAGAACGAACGAAGAGATTATGGTAGGGTATGAAACCACCTCAAAGTTATTCTTTCCAATCAATCCATTGGGCTATTCCTATAAGTGTCACAAACAGCCCTAGAGTTTGTACTAGAATAACACCTTAAGACACAAATCAACCAAAACCCTAATGTCACCTAGATACTCCATTGTCACCTCAAGTATCCGTGGGCATGATTATATGATATGCATCACACAATCTCAGATTCATCTATTCAACCAACACAAAGGACCTCAAAGAGTGCCCCAACGATCTACCGGAGAATCACGACGAAAACGTGTGCCAACCCCTATGCATAGGTTCATGAACCCGCAAGTTGTTCACCTTAACATACATCAAGTGGCACGCGGTATCCCATTGTCACCACAGATATCCACGGCAAGACATACATCAAGTGTTCTCAAGTCTTTAAAGACTGAATCCGATAAGATTACTTCAAAGGGGAAACTCAATTCATCACAAGAAAGTAGAGGGGGAGAAACATCATAAGATCCAACTACAATAGCAAAGATCGGGATACATCAAGATCGTGCCATAGAGGGAACACGAGAGAGAACACGAGAGAGAGAGATCAAACACATAGCTACTAGTACATACCGTCAGCCCCGAGGGTGAACTACTCCCTCCTCGTCATGGATAGCGCCGGGATGATGAAGATGGCCACCGGTGATGGATCCCCCCTCCGGCAGGGTACCGGAAAGGGGTCCCGATTGGTTTTTGGTGGTTCTGGAGGCTTGCGGCGGCGGAACTCCCGATCTATCTTCTGGTCTGGAAGTTTTAGGGTACGACGGTATATATGGGTGAAAGGAGAACGTCGGTGGAGCTACAGGGGCCCCACGAGGCAGGGGGGCGCGCCCAGGGGGGGAGGGCGCGCCCCCACCCTCATGAGCACCTCCCATATCTTCTGACATGGGGTCCAAGTCCATCAGGTGGGTTTCCTTCCAAAAATAACTTCTCCAGTTGATTTTGTTCCGTTTTGACTCCGTCTGATATTCCTTTTCCTCGAAATACTGAAATAGGTATAAAACAGCAAATCTGGGCTGGGCCTCCGGTTAATAGGTTAGTCCCAAAAATAATATAAAAGTGGATAATAAAGCCCAATATTGCCTAAAACAGTAGATAAAGTAGCATGGAGCAATCAAAAATTATAGATACGTTGGAGACGTATCACCTTGCTGCCCCTACTGTCACTGGGAAAGGACACTGCAAGATTGAACCCAAAGCTAAGCACTTCTCCATTGCAAGAAAGATCAATCTAGTGGGCCAAACCAAACTGATAATTCGAAGAGACTTGCAAAGATAACCAATCATACATAAAAGAATTCAGAGAAGATTCAAATATTGTTCATAGATAAACTTGATCATAAACCCACAATTCATCGGTCTCAACAAACACACCGCAAAAGAAGATTACATTGAATAGATCTCCACAAGAGAGGGGGAGAACTTTGTATTGAGATCCAAAAAGAGAGAAGAAGCCATCTAGCTAATAACTATGGACCCGTAGGTCTGAAGTAAACTACTCACACTTCATCGGAGGGGCTATGATGTTGATGTAGAAGCCCTCCGTGATCGATGCCCCCTCCGGCGGAGCTCCAGAAAAGGCCCCAAGATGGGATCTCGTGGATACAGAAAGTTACGGCAGTGGAATTAGGGTTTTGGCTCCGTCTCTGGTAGTTTGGGGGTACGTAGGTATATATATAGGAGGAAGGAGTATGTCGGTGGAGGAACAGGGGGCCCACGAGGGTGGAGGGCGCGCCCAGGGGGGTAGGCGCGCCCCCTACCTCGTGGCCTCCTGGTTGATGTCTTGACGTAGGGTCCAAGTCCTCTGGATCACGTTCGTTCTGAAAATCACGTTCCGGAAGGTTTCATTCCATTTGGACTCCGTTTGATATTCTTTTTCTGCGAAACTCTGAAATAGGGAAAAACAACAATTCTGGGCTGGGCCTCCGGTTAATAGGTTAGTCCCAAAAATAATATAAAAGTGTATAATAAAACCTAATAATGTCCAAAACAGAATATAATATAGCATGGAACAATAAAAAATTATAGATACGTTGGAGACGTATCAAGGGGCACCCCATAGACACACAAGTTGATTGTTTAGCCATGTGCGGGCCCCCTCCACAGATTTCCACCTCGGTCATATCATTGTAGTGCTTAGGAGAAGGCCTGCGTCGGTAACTTCATCATCACCGTCATCACGCCGTCGTGCTGACGAAACTCTCCCTCGACCTTAGCTGGATCTAGAGTTCGCGGGATGTCATCAAGCTGAACGTGTGCAGATCACAGAGGTGCCGTATCTTTGGAGCTAGGATCGGTCGGATCGTGAAGATGCACGACTACATCAACCGCGTTGTCATAATGCTTGCGCTTACGGTCTACGAGGGTACATGGACAACACTCTTCCCCTCTCGTTGCTATGCATCACCTAGATGGATCTTGCATGTGCGTAGGAATTTTTTTGAAATTACGGCGTTCCCCAATAGTTGCTCCCTTCCTGGATATGTTGCTATTTAAGAACCTCTTCGTCCATGTGGTGTCTTGAGATGGTTGGTGCAGATATGGTCATTCTTGTAGTTTGCCGATCGCATATCTAATCGCTTTGTTTTTTTTCTCGCCTACACATTGTTGGGGAACGTAGTAATTTCAAAAAATTTCCTACGCACACGCAAGATCATGGTGGTGCATAGAAACGAGAGGGGAGAGTGTCGTCCACGTACCCTCGTAGACCGTTAAGCGGAAGCGTTATAACAACGCGCTTGATGTAGTCGTACATCTTCACGATCGACCGATCCTCAGCACCGAACATACGGCACCTCCGTGTTCAGCACACGTTCAGCTCGGTGATGTCCCGCGAACTCACGATCCAGTAGAGCTCGAGGGAGAGTTTCGTCAGCACGATGGCGTGGTGACGATGTTGATGAAGCTACCGACGCAGGGCTTCGCCTAAGCACCACTACGATATAACCGAGGTGGATTATGGTGGAGGGGGGCACCGCACACGGCTAAGAGATCAACATATCAATTGTTGTGTCTTTGGGGTGCCCCTGCCCCCGTATATAAAGGGGGGAGGAGGAGAGGGCCGGCCAAGGGAGAGGCGCGCCCAAGGGGCGGGCAATCCTACTCCAAGTAGGTTTGTCCCCCCCTTTCCTATTCCAAGAAGGAGAAGGGGGAAGGAGGAGGTGGAGAGAAGGAAGGAAAGGGGGGCCGCCGCCCCTTCCCCTTGTCCAATTCAGATTGGGGCAAGGAAGGCCGCGCGCCACCTCCTGGCTGCCCTCTATCTTCTCCACTAAGGCCCATAAGGCCCAATAGCTTCCCCCTGGGGGGGGGGGTCCGGTAACCCTTGGTACTCCGGTATATGTCCGAAACCTCCCGGAACCCTTCTGGTGTCCGAACATAGTCATCCAATATATCGATCTTTATGTCTCGACCATTTCGAGACTCCTCGTCATGTCCGTGATCATATCCAGGACTCCTAACTACCTTCGGTACATCAAAACACAAAAACTCATAATACCGATCGTCACAGAACTTTAAGCGTGCGGACCCTACCGGTTCTAGAACTATGCAGACATGACCGAGACACGTCTCCGGTCAAGAACCAATAGCTGAACCTGGATGCTCATATTGGTTCCTACATATTCTATAAAGATCTTTATCGGTCAAACCACATAACAATATACGTTGTTCCCTTTGTCATCGGTATGTTACTTGCCCGAGATTCGATCGTCGGTATCTCAATACCTAGCTCAATCTCGTTACTGGCAAGTCTCTTTACTCGTTCTGTAATGTATCATCCCGCAACTAACTCATTAGTTGCATTGCTTGCAAGGCTTATAGTGATGTGCATTACCGAGAGGGCCCAAAGATATCTCTCCGACAATCAGAGTGACAAATCCTAGTCTCGATCTATGCCAACTCAACAAGTACCATTGGAGACACCTGTAGAGCACCTTTATAATCACCCAGTTATGTTGTGATGTTTGGTAGCACACAAAGTGTTCCTCCAGTAATCGGGAGTTGCATAATCTCATAGTCACAGGAACATGTATAAGTCATGAAGAAAGCAATAGTAGTAAACTAAACGATCATGTGCTAAGCTAACGGAATGGGTCATGTCAATCACATCATTCTCTAATGATGTGATCCCATTAATCAAATGGCAACTCATGTCTATGGTTAGGAAACATAACCATCATTGATTCAACGAGCTAGTCAAGTAGAGGCATACTAGTGACAATCTGTTTGTCTATGTATTCACACATGTATTATGTTTCCGGTTAATACAATTCTAGCATGAATAATAAAAAATTATCATGAAATAAGGAAATAAATAATAACTTTATTATTGCCTCTAGGGCATATTTCCTTCACACATAACTTTGGTCTTATATGACTTTGCTAGTTGCCGGCGTGTGTGTGATTTGGTTTTGGTTGTGTGCATTCTAGCTATACAGGTGTATGCGTGTGTGTGCGCAGTTGCGCTTATTATGTTATGTATCTTATTGATGCTCCATTTTGATCCAAAAAAATTCATCATTTGTCGAACAACACTCTAGATCTCAATGCACATCTCTCTTTCCTGCCAAGATCCAAAAGGTTTTTTCAAAAAAAATTCCAAGATCCAAAAGTTGGCATCCCTATGCATCATGTCATATATCTACATGATACAGTGACCAATGGTTGATTTATCTTGTACGTTTTCTATCCAAGGTTAATCCCAAAATAGGAGAGTATCTTCCTGGTTGATTCTTCCCATTAATTATCATATCTTGTAGATTTGTTTTTATGTTACTAGATGTAGTGAACGTGTCTAGGTTCATCCTCCCGATAAATTTCATATATTTTTAGGAGCCATTTATTATTCAAATAATATATTATCTTTCCTATTCTATTTACTACCAATGATATCCTCAATATTCAGATATTCTATTTTAATGGAATTTATTAGGATAAGCACGGGCTTCGTGCCATGTATGTATATAAATCGAGTATTTTCTAGCGCCAAACACAAACATACCAGTGACAAGAGTATTGCATAGTGCTTTCTATTGCTCTGTGTGAACTTAGGCGATGGAAAATAATAGCATCCTCCAGGTATTCGTTGTTTTTCTCATCGCGCAAGTTTGCTTACTGATGATGATGGCAGCACCGGTAGCGTAGGCAGCCGGCAGGCTCATGGGGTACAATCCCGTTTGCTGCCCTAGGGACATCTATTGTTGTGGGTTCGGCGGAGTGATTTCCAATGGAACTGCATCCTCCACCACTCCTTGATATGTTGTCTCACTCTCCTCCGAGCTATAAGCTAGGGCCAATAAAATGTGCTTCAAATTGGTCGTTTTGTTTCTTATATGCAATTTGTGCGACTAGTTTCCAGAAATATTATGTGTAAGCTATTTTGCTAATAAAAGTGGGAGGAGATTGTTATCTATGTTGTTTGCAATGTGCCGCAAAGATATTTGGAATTATCACTGGTAGAAAAAGGGCCTGTTGTCCCGGTTCGTAAGGGCCTTTTGTCCCGGTTCTGGAACCGGGACTAAAGGGTCGGTACTAATGCCCTGTCCCTTTACTCCCGGTTCAATCCAGAACCGGGACAGATGGGCCTCCACGTGGCCTGTGCGCGGAGCCCAGGCAGGAGACCCTTTGGTCCCGGTTGGTGGCACCAACCGGGACCAATAGGCATCCACGCGTCAGCATTTCTGTGGTTGGGGTTTTTGTTTTTTTTGAAAGGGGGGTGTTTGGGGGTTTTGGGGGGTTAATTTAGGTGTTTCATATATTGTGTTAGCTAGCTATAATTAATAGAGAGAAGTGTCCTCTCTTATGTCCGTGCTTGGTCGACGCTACGTACTATACATACGTATAGAGAGGACTAGATACGCTAGCTAGCTAGTAAGCAAACGAAGGAAACAGAAGATCGTCATGAACATATATGCATACAAAGAGAAGTGATATCGACCACCTCTCCTTCTCCGAGAGATTGGTCGAACAACAAGTTCTCGTATATCTATCCGACACTACCGGCTACATATATACAATAATTATCTCTTACAAATATAATCATACGGACTCAGGGTCCACATAGAATTCTCCGTCTTCAGGGATCACGTGGTCAAGAAAGAATGCCGCCAATTCCTCTTGAATTGCTCGCATGCGAGCTGGTGCTAGGAGTTCATCCCGCTTCCAAAACATCTAATTTAAAGAAGGGGGTCAATACATATATATATATATGAATGAATGAAACTCAACACAAATGATGGTAATAAAATAAAATTGTGAATGTTGTTATTTACGTACTTCATATTGTTCGTCAGTGTAGCCCCGCTCACAGGTCGTGTGGCGGATGGACTCGCAAACGTAGTATCCACAGAAATCATTCCCTTGTTCCTGCCGCAACCACTTTACAAGAAATAGAGGTCAATCAAACTGATAAGCAAGAATGCCAAATGGTATTGATGAAACTAGTGCTTGAATGACTAGTAGATGCGTGGAACATGCTACTATAGTACTTACTTTCGGGTGTCTAAATTGCAGCTCCTTCGGCAGTCCCGGAGCTTTTCTGGTGAATTTTCTCCAAACCCTGCCGGACAAAGAAAACAATTACTTGATATATCAGGAAATGAACAAAGTTACTGATATGGTGGATAATGATCGATTTAACTTACTTCTCGAGTATTTGAGTCATGTATGCATAGTCCTGGGGATCTTTTCGTTTTGAGTCTAAGACGGTTACTAGTCCCTGCTCAAGCTTAATCTCTAGGAGAATATAGTGGAAACTGCACACGCATGCATAACTCATCAATTACATTACTATAACCTTGACTAATATATAAGGGAAACCGAATACGCACAAGACAGTAACACTCACTTGAAGTTGTAAGGAAAGAGTATTATATCTTTGTTTTAATTTATTACGAACGATCGTAGCAAGTTGGCCTCGGTAGCTGCGGCATGAAATTTAACCTGAGTTGCATCTATGAGATATGTGTTAATGAACCCAATATCACCGACTTGTCTTTCCTTCAATTCGGCGATCTTCAATCTGCATAATATAGTGAGGATGATTATAAATACATGCAATGAAAGAGCTGAGCTATATAGAGAGACTTAATGACAGAAGTGGTACTACTTACAGACAGTAGCAGGCGACCGTTGTTTTATCGAGGGACAATTGATTGAAAAACTGATAGAACTCCTCAAATGGAACAGGCAACAGTTCAATTCCAACGAGGTCATGCTCCTTTTTAACTTTCACATACAAAGTACTCCTGGCTAATGATGAAGCCATGGATTTCTTCAATACTTTGACACTAGGAAATCTCTCTCTCGACCCCTCGGCGATCCTCGACCCCTCGAACCCTCGACGACCCTGGAACCCTCGACCCCTCGGCGATCCTCTTCTTCCTCTCATGTTCGAGAGGATCGCCGAGGGGTCGGGAGGTTGCCTAGTGTCAAAGGATTCAACAAAACCATGTCTTCATCATTAGGCAAAAGTAACAGGTGCTTGATGGTACGAAGCTCTCCAAAGTTATTTTGGAATGGAGTCCTAGATAGGATAATTCGCTTTTTGGTACAAAGTTCAGCAAGAACCTTCCAAATATCGTTATTTGGAAGGCCTTTGCTGAAATTCATACAAAAAGGCAAATTATCCTATCCGGGACACCATTCCAAAATAACTTTGGAGGACTTCGTCATGCCCTGGTTACTTTCGGCTAATGATGAAGCCATGGATTTCTTCAATACTTTGACACTAGGAAACCTCTCTCGACCCCTCGGCGATCCTCGACCCCTCGAACCCTCAACGACCCTGGAACCCTTGACCCCTAGACGACCCTGGAACCCTCGACCCTCGATCCCTCGACCCTATAGAACCCTCGAACCCTCGACCCTGAAACCCTCGACCCTTGACCCCTTAACGACCCTCGACCCTCTACCCTAGTTCCCGACCCACGACCCCTCGGCGATCCTCGACACCCTCGTTCCCGATAAAAATTAAGAAGAAGAAGAAGAAGAAGAAGAAGAAGAAGAAGAAGAAGAAGAAAAAGAGGAGAAGAAGAAAGGAATAGCTAGAGGAGAAGATCGAAGAAAAAGAAGAAGAAAAAAAAGAGGAGAAGAAGAAATGAATAGTGGAGAAGAAGAAAAAATAGAATATATTCTATTTTCTCTTCTTCTCCACTATTCCTTTCTTCTTCTCCTCTTCTTTTTCTTCTTTTTTCTTCTTCTTATTTATTTATCCTCTTCTTCCTCTCCTCTTCTTCTTTCGACCCCTCGTCCCTCTCTCGACCCCTCGACGACCCTCGTCCCTGATAACATTTTTTTCTCCCCTCGACCCCTCTCGACCTCTCGTCCCCCTCTCGACCCCTCATCATCATCTATCACCCCCCTCGTTTTCTTTAGCATATATCCATGAACAAAAAAATAATTCATATATAGAAAAATTGCTATATGAACATACATACATATGAGCATATACAGAGAGCATATACATAGCCAAATCCATATACAGAGAGCATATAGATACATACATACATATGAGCATATACATACATACATAGCCAAATCCAAATACATATGAGCATATACATATACACATATGAAAAATTTTATCACACACAGAGAGCAGCGGCGGCGGCGGCGATGGTCAGAGCGACAGGGATCGATGGGAAGGGGGGAGCTCACTGGGGGCGTGACGGGGAGGAGGCCGGCGACGGCGCGGGGAGGCCGGCGACGCGGCGCGGGGCGACGGGGAGGGGGCCGGAGATGGCGCACGCAGCGACGAGGAGGAGGCCGGCGATGGCACATGCAGCGACGGGGAGAAGGCCTGCGGCGGTGCGGGGCGACGGCGACGGGGAGCGGGCGACGACGGGCTCGGGGCGGCGACGACGACGATGAATGGCCTGGCGGCGTCGAGGGGGGGGGGGGAATGGGAGCAGTTGGCGAAATTTTCACAAGTGCTACCTTATATACCCAGAGCAATGGTCCCGGTTCGTGGCATGAACCGGGACGAATGCCTACCTATGGTCCCTTTGGTCCCGGTTGGTGGCTCGAACCGGGACCATAGGGGGGCAATCGTCCCGGTTGGTGCCACGAACCGGTACCAATGCCCCCCCTATGGTCCCGGTTGGTGCCTCCAACCAGGACCAATGGCCTTGTGCTGGCACTGGCACGGCCGAAAGTTTAATCCCACCTCACTAGCTGAAGGGCGCCGGCACTTGTTTATAAGTGCTGGTGTGCCTCCCCATTCGAGCTCCTCTCTTATGCAGGCTTTCGGGTCTAAACTTGTTACTGCCTGTGGGCCTATTGGGCCTTCTGCGGGCCTGAATCCTGGCCCATGTAAGGTTTCTACTCGTATTCAGGCCGTGGAGGCCCAGTAGGTGGCATTTTTTTGGTTTTTCTTTTTTATTTCTACATTTTTTTTGGTTTTTTATTTTTTTTATTTCTACTTAAAACTAAATACTTACAGTTTTTTAGTGATTTCTTTTTGCTTTTAGGTCACAAAAATTATAAACTTTCTGTTAGTGTCATTAGTTTTAAATTTTGAATAGTTTAAATTTGAATTTTTAAAAATTTGTGTGCATCACTAGTTTATGAATAACTTTACTATAAAAATAGAATTTTTTTTCTATTTATTTTTTATTTATACTTACAACTAAATACTTATAGTTATTTAGTGATTTCTTTTTGATTTTAGGTCACAAAAATTATAAACTTTCTGTTAGTGCCATTAGTTTTAAAATTTTGAATAGTTTAAATTTGTATTTTTTAAAATTTGTGTGAATCACTAGTTTATGAATAACTTTACTATAAAAATAGATTTTTTTTTCTTTTTTTCTATTTATTTTTTATTTATACTTACAATTAAATACTTATAGTTTGATTTTAGGTCACAAAAATCATATTCTTTTTGCTATTGAAGAATATTATAGTTTTATTTTAGTTGATCATAACATAATATTTTAATTGATTGTTTTTATTTTCATAAAAGTTTTGTAGTTCATTCTGTTTGCTATCAATTCATTCTTTGAGCTAAATGACCCTGAAATTGGAAAGCATTTAAAATGAACTCTGAAAAGGTTGAAAGTTGGCATGGTATCATCATTTCACCCACATAGCATGTTCCAAAAAGTAGAGAGGGTTACGACAAAAACTTGATGCACTTCGTGTACAAAATGGACAATCACTTTCGAAGTATCAAAGTTTCGGACAATAACTGCGCCACATCATTGGCTAGGACGAATGGTTCGTCTGTGTACCCAAGATTGTTTAGATCCACTGTTGTCATACCGTACTGTGGGTCTACCTGTACCCCGCCTCCTGACATATTGATCCATTTGCCTCAACACATAAAACCTTGAACCATAAGACATGAAAGCATTTCAAATGAACTCTGAAAAAGTTGAAAGTTGGGATGGTATCATAATTTCACCCACATAGCATGTGCATGTACAAAACGGACAATGGTAGCATGTTCGTGTGTTACAAAGTTGGCATGGTATCATCATAATAGTTGCGGGAGAAAGTCTTCACTTTTTCTTCGCTTGTGTCATTTGATTATTGCGCCGTAACCATGGATAATCTTCATTGTTTATCAGGATGCTTGGGTCAGCCTTGACATTGAAGGGAGGAATTTCATGAAACTTTTCATAATCTTCAGACATGTCTGTCATGCCCTCCACTCCCAGGATGTCCCTTTTTCCTGAAAGAACTATGTGGCGCTTTGGCTCATCGTATGATGTATTCGCTTCCTTATCTTTTCTTTTTCTCGGTTTGGTAGACATGTCCTTCACATAGATAACCTGTGCCACATCATTGGCTAGGAGGAACGGTTCGTCAGTGTACCCAAGATTTTTCAGATCCACTGTTGTCATTCCGTACTGTGGGTCTACCTATACCCCGCCGCCTAACAGATTGACCCATTTGCACTTAAACAAAGGGACCTTAAAATCAGGTCCGTAGTCAAGTTCCCATATGTCCACTATGTAACCATAATATGTGTGCTTTCCGCTCTCGGTTGCTGCATCAAAGCGGACACCGCTGTTTTGGTTGGTGCTCTTTTGATCTTGGGCGATTGTGTAAAATATATTCCCATTTATCTCGTATCCTTTGTAAGTCAATACAGTCAAAGATGGTCCCCTGGACAACAAGTACAACTCATCACAAACAGTGTTGTCACCTCTGAGACGTGTTTCCAACCAACTGCTGAAAGTCCTGATGTGTTCACATATAATCCAGTCGTCGCACTGCTCCGGGTGTTTGGAGCGCAGACTGTTCTTGTGTTCATCGACATACGGGGTCACCAAGGTAGAGTTCTGTAGAACTGTGTAGTGTGCTTGAGACCAAGAATATCCGTCCCTGCATATTATTGAGTTTCTTCCAAGAGTGCCTTTTCCAGTCAGTCTCCCCTCATACCGCGATTTAGGGATACCTATCTTCTTAAGGCCAGGAATGAAGTCAACACAAAACCCGATAACATCCTCTGTTTGATGGCCCATGGAGATGCTTCCTTCTGGCCTAGCGCGGTTACGGACATATTTCTTTAGGACTCCCATGGACCTCTCAAAGGGGAACATATTGTGTAGAAATACGGGCCCCAGGATGACAATCTCGTCGACTAGATGAACTAGGACGTGCGTCATGATATTGAAGAAGGATGGTGGGAACACCAGCTCGAAACTGACAAGACATTGCGCCACATCACTCCTTAGCCTTGGTACGATTTCTGGATCGATCACCTTCTGAGAGATTGCATTGAGGAATGCACATAGCTTCACAATGGCTAATCGGGAAGCCCCCTCAATGCAACCGGAAGCAGTTGCGTCATAATCACGTGGCAGTCATGAGACTTAAGGTTCTGAAACTTTTTCTCTGGCATATTTATTATTCCCTTTATATTCGATGAGAAGCCAGTCGTGACCTTCATACTGAGCAGGCATTCAAAGAAGATTTCTTTCTCTTCTTTTGTAAGAGCGTAGCTGGAAGGACCTTTATACTGCTTCGGATGCATGCCATCTTTTTCGTGCAAACGTTACAGGTCCTCCCATGCCTCAGGTGTATCTTTTGTCTTCCCATACACGCCCAAGAATCCTAGCAAGTTCACGCAAAGGTTCTTCGTCACGTGCATCACGTCGATTGAGGAGCGGACCTCTAGGTCTTTCCAGTAGGGTAAGTCCCAAAATATAGATTTCTTCTTCCACATGGGTGCGTGTCCCTCAGCGTCATTCGGAACAGCTAGTCCACCGGGACCTTTCCAAAGATTACGTAGTGTAAATCATTGACCATAGCAAGCACGTGATCACCGGTGTGCATGGCGGGCTTCTTCCGGTGATCTGCCTCGCCTTTGAAATGCTATCCTTTCTTTCGACATTGATGGTTGGTCGGAAGAAATCGACGATGGCCCAGGTACACATTCTTCCTGCATTTGTCCAGGTATATACTTTCAGTGTCATCTAAACAGTGCGTGCATGCGTGGTATCCTTTGTTTGTCTGTCCTGAAAGGTTACTGAGAGCGGGCCAATCATTGATGGTCACGAACAGCAACACCTTAAGGTTAAATTCCTCCTGTCTGTGCTCATCCCACGTACGTACACCGTTCCCATTCCACAGCTGTAAAAGTTCTTCAACTAATGGCCTTAGGTACACATCAATTTCGTTGCCGGGTTGCTTAGGGCCTTGGATGAGAACTGGCATCATAATGAACTTCCGCTTCATGCACATCCAAGGAGGAAGGTTATACATACATAGAGTCACGGGCCAGGTGCTGTGATTGCTGCTCTGCTCCCCGAAAAGATTAATGCCATCCACGCTTAAAGCAAACCATACATTCCTTGGGTCCTTTGCAAACTCATCCCAGTACTTTCTCTCGATTTTTCTCCACTGCGACCCGTCAGCGGGTGCTCTCAACTTCCCATCTTTCTTTCGGTTCTCACTGTGCCATCGCATAAACTTGGCATGCTCTTCATTTCTGAACAGACGTTTCAACCATGGTATTATAGGAGCATACCACATCACCTTCGCAGGAACCCTCTTCCTGGGGGGCTCGCCGTCAACATCACCAGGGTCATCTCGTCTGATCTTATACCGCAATGCACCGCATACCGGGCATGCGTTCAGATCCTTGTATGCACCACGGTAGAGGATGCAGTCATTAGGGCATGCATGTATCTTCTCCACCTCCAATCCTAGAGGGCATACGACCTTCTTTGCTGCGTATGTATTGTCAGGCAATTCGTTATCCTTTGGAAGCTTCTTCTTCAATATTTTCAGTAGCTTCTCAAATCCTTTGTCAGCCACAGCATTCTCTGCCTTCCACTGCAGCAATTCCAATACGGTACCGAGCTTTGTGTTGCCATCTTCGCAATTGGGGTATAACCCTTTTTTGTGATCCTCTAATATGCAATCGAACTTCAGCTTCTCCTTTTGACTTTCGCATTGCGTCCTTGCATCGACAATGACCCGACGGAGATCATCATCATCGGGCACATTGTCTGGTTCCTCTTTATCTTCAGCAGCTTCACCCGTTACAGCATCATTGGGCACATCGTCTGGTTCCTCTTGATCTTCACCAGCTCCACCCGTTGCAGCATCACCGTATTCAGGGGGCACATAATTGTCATCGTACTCTTCTTCTTCGCCGTCTTCCATCATAACCCCTATTTCTCCATGCTTCGTCCAAACATTATAGTGTGGCATGAAACCCTTGTAAAGCAGGTGGGAGTGAAGGATTTTCTGGTTAGAGTAAGACCTCGTATTCCCACATTCAGTGCATGGACAACACATAAAACCATTCTGCTTGTTTGCCTCAGCCGCATCGAGAAACTCATGCACGCCCTTAATGTACTCGCGGGTGTGTCTGTCACCGTACATCCATTGCCAGTTCATCTGCGTGCATTATATATAATTAAGTGTCCAAATTAATAGAAGTTCATCATCACATTAAAACCAAAGTGCATACATAGTTCTCATCTAACAACATATAGCTCTTGAGAGCATCTAATTAATTAAACCATACATTGAAACTATGTAAAACATTTCAATGCGAAAACAAATGCGATCATAATCACAACCAAGGTAACAATTGATCCAACGGCATAATGATACCAAGCCTCGATATGAATGGCATATTTTCTAATCTTTGTAATCTTCAAGCGCATTGCATCCATCTTGATCTTGTGATCATCGACGACATCCGCAACATGCAACTCCAATATCATCTTCTCCTCCTCAATTTTTTTTATTTTTTCCTTCAACAAATTGTTTTCTTCTTCAACTAAATTTAACCTCTCGACAATAGGGTCGGTTGGCATTTCCGATTCACATACATCCTACATAAATAAAATCTATGTCACGTTGGTCGGCATAATTTTCATAAACAATAAATGAACCAATAGTTATAAAGATAATATCTATACCACATCCGAATCATAGACAGGACGAGGGCCGACGGAGGCGGATACCAAAACCATCGCACTATATAAGATGCAATAATAAAAGTAAGAAAATAATACAAGTATCTATGTAAACATACAAGTAAGAATATTTTTCCTTTCAGAAAGAAGATAAGAACAAGAGGCTCACCACGGTGGTGCCGGCTATGAGCTCGGCGCGGGTGATCGACGGCGGTGAAGACGGGGACGGGGCGTGACGGACCGCTAAACCTAGACAAATATTATGGAAAATGGAGTTTGGAGGTCGAGCTTGGAGAGGAGAAAGCTTAAGTAGTGTGGCTCGGGCATTCCATCGAACACCTTGTGTGCATAGGAGGTGAGCTAGAGCACCACCAAGCCCTCTCCCCCTTGGCTAGAGAAAAACAGAGCACTGGGGTGCTCTGCTCGCGAGCGAGGGATATATATATAGGCACCTCATTGGTCCCGGTTGGTGACATGAGCCGGGACTAAAGGGGAGCCTTTGGTCCCGGCTCAAGCCACCAACCGGGACCAATGGTGGTGGGCCAGGAGCGAGGCCCATTGGTCCCGGTTTATCCCACCAACCGGGACCAAAAGGTCCAGATGAACCGGGACCAATGGCCCACGTGGCCCGGCCGGCCCCCTGGGCTCATGAACCGGGACCAATGCGTTCTGGACTGAACCGAGACTAATGGGCTGACCCGGCCTGGACCAAAGCCCTGTTTTCTACTAGTGTATGTTTACTTTAGTGTTTTTTGAGGATCATATCATACTGTATTTTCATGGTTAAACTCATGTTATGATAATAAAGGTACCATCCGTAGTTGATTCCAGTTTATTACTAACAATAGCGGTTAATCCATCACATAGAGTGTCAATTTGTTGCGGACATCAATCAACTTAACCCTGTATTTGTCGCCCTCGCCAAATCTTACTCAATCAAGCTTCTAAAACTAGATGAGAACTAATATGTTTCCTTTTTCTAGCCCATTCTGCTTCATCTCTTTTTCATCGTTCTTCTTATTCCCAATGCCTAAAACCCCAACCATGCATGTGTACCGACCCAACTTAGATGAGGCACAGTGGTCAAGGCATCATGCGTGCCTGCTCATGTACTTGAACACTCCGTCCGGCTGATTGTTTCGCGGCACTGAGGAGCACCTTCTTGCGCATGTGCCACCATTCGAAGGATCTCGGTGCGACACAGGGGCGAATTTACCGTACGGGCGCCCTGGGCACGTGCCCGGGCCCATCCCGTCAATTTTCTAAACTATAGCGAACCTTTCTAGGCATCGTATGCGTAAAAAATGCTCAAAAACAAGAAAATACGATGGAAAGTACGTAAACTTCTCTAACTGGGCCAGTCTGAGCGTTTTTCTGCAGTTTGGCTAAGCAATCACATGGACCACAACAACCAGTAGGCCTTGTTTGCTCGATCGATCCATGAATGGATTGAAGCAGAATCGATCGATGCATGTTCGTTTTCGTGCACAGGAACGCGAGATCGGAGTCGCGACCTTACCATCTGCTGCGCGGCTGCGCCTCCGACGCGGCGAGGGCGCGATGCAGACCGTCGCCTGACGGAACCCGGCAGCCAGATTAACATCGGCCGGCAAGATTGCAAAAGAGATCAGAGATAACACGCGGCCAGGCCTCGGCTATGACTCCGGTGGGCGACGGTCAAGATCGGAAGCACAAGCGCGGGCGCCACAGCGGCGAATCCTCCTGTACCACCAATGAGAATTCAACTCTGGCTCAATCGGACGTTGGGTAGTCAGCATCGACACTAACCACATGAGCAGCGGCAGGCCGGCAGCGAGCGCTCAACCCGTTGAAGGGCATGACCAAAAGAAATCCAGTAGCAGAGCGCCAACAATTAGGACTAAAGGCAAGTGGCAACTAGGTGAGTTATTTGATTTGGTATTGTATTTAAGTTTTTATTTACTTCTTTGATCTATAAAACATCAGTGCATATATTACACACGACATTTATTCAAATATATGATACTTATCATGTTTGATAGACCAAAGTAAATTTTAGCTTACAAGATGCCCGGGCTTTGGCAATTCGCTGGCTCCGCCACTGGTGCGACAGTTCCATCAGGATGTCCTCCTGACATGTCACACCTTAGGGTGTTGAGAATAAGTAGATAGAGTATGCACATCAGACGTTTGAGAAAAATGCTCGGCATTTGGGGCGCGTTTGTCGTCTGTCAAACCGTGGACAAGGGTGTGTCCTGGTGGTGTGCTCATCGAGGTTCCTGGACATGGCCGAGCTCTGGTTTTTTCGACTTTTTGTTTTTCACCTGCCTTTCTTAGCTTTTGGATTAAAAAAAAATTTGCAAACATTTTTTGGGTGAAATAATACGCTTTTTTAACTTCCGCGAGAGACACGGTTTTGCTTTTGCGAGAGGCACAGCCATGCTTCTTGGAAAATGGAAAAAAACTTGTTTTCTGTTTTATTTTCTTCCGCGAGAGGCACGGTTTTGTTTCTGCCAGAGGTATGGTTTTGTTTTAGCGAGAGGCACGACTATGTCTCTCAAAAAAACAATTTCTTTGGTTTTTTTTCTTCTACGAGAGACACGGTTTTGATTCCGCGAGAGGCATGATTGTGCTTTCGCGAGAGACAAAGCCATGCCTCTCAGAAACGAAAAAAAACATTTTTCTGTTTTTTTTTCTACCGCGAGAGGCATGGTTGTGCTTTCACGGCCGTGCCTCTCGGAAACGTATAAAAATACGTTTTTTGTTTTATTTTGCTTCCACGAGAGGCACGATTTGGCTTCCACGAGCCGTGCCTCTCAGAAACAAAAAAACGTGTTTTCTGTGTTTTTCTTCTTCTGTGAGAGGCGCGGTTTTACTTTCATGAGGGGCACGGTTGTGATTTTCTCGAGAGGTACAATCGTGCCTCTTTCAGAAAGGAAAAAAACCATGCTCCCAATTCGGTTTTTTCGTTCAGTTTTTTTCATGAAAAAAAGTTAGTCAAAACCTATCAATATAGGATCTAGTTTTATAGATCTCGGCACGAGAATCCAACAGTGAAAACAGTTCGATATTTGGACACACGGTTTAAGAGATAAAACATTTTGAATAAACGAATCTACGAAAAAAGAGAAAATTCTTAGGTTGCGACAATGGTTCATATGTGCACTGCTTCATTTGTCACAACCTGAGAAGGTGGGAGTGATCTTTACAATAAGTACTTTTTAATTAATGATTTTGGAGGTTCCCAGGCCCACGCACCTGCACACATGCGCCGGCTCATCGCGTGCGACACGATCGCTCAACAGCGGGCAGCTCGGGAAAATCCTATATACCGCTCGCTGCTGCAAACTGTCGACCAAAAGCACAGTTGAGCGAGGTGAGCGGTCTGAGATGGGCCAGCCTATTTTAGCATGGCGTAGCACCTGTTTCACCCGGTTTTAGGAACCTTCTAGAAGGCCCTGAACCAGTTTTATTTCTAGTTTATTCTGGTTTTTCCCATTCTCGTTTCTTATTTTTGGTTTTATTCCCGTCTTTGTTTCTTTTTTTCTGTTTAAGTTTTCTTTTTTATTTCATTTACTGTTTATTTTTAAGTTTCATTTTTTTCATTTTATTGTTCTTACAAAAAATATTTCAAATATAAAAAACATTGTAATAATTAGATTTTGTTCATGAATTATAAAAAAATGTTTGCATTTTTAGAATATTTTTGAGGAATTTCAAAATTAGTTTTTGTTTTTCGAAAATTGTTCATAATTTTTTCCTTAAAAATTCACCACTTTTTTCAGGATTTCGAAAAATGTTTCGTAGTAAAAATTGTTCGCAAATGAAGAAATTTCACGTATTCAATTTTTTAGGAGCTTGAAAAATGTTCTCCTTTCCCAAAAATTATTTGGAAATTTAAAAAAATGCTCTGAATTTGAAATAACCTTCGTATTTTTCAAATTTTGTTCATACATTCAAAATTATTCGCATTTTCCAAATAGTCTTCAGGAATATCAAAAATTGTACGTATGTTCAAAAATTGTTCATAAATATTTTCTTTAAAATGTTCAAAATCGTTTTTCCGAATATTGTTCACAAATTTGAAAAAAATCTTCGGATCTTAAATTTTGATTGGTAGTTTGAATTTTGTCTACTTTTCGGCAATTGTTCAGAAATTTCAAAACATATTGGTGTTTTCAAAATTATTTAGGAGATTGAAATTTGGTTTGCCTATTTTAAAAAAAATGTATTGGATTTTTTGGAATTCCAGAAAATGTTCTGTTTTGAAAAAAATCGCGTCGGAATTTTGGGAGTTTCATTTTTTTAGTTTGGTAGAAAAATTGAAAAGTGATCCTGTTCCATAAAACATCAATTTTTTTCCAGAAAATATTTTGCATTGGAAATTTCAAAAATAATCTTGGCGGTGCTAGAATGTGTTCTTAAAGTTTTAGTGCTGCTTTGTAGCATTAATGTGAGGATCCACCTATGCATGCGGGTGACAATAAGGGAAGCTAAAGGCGCCATATAGGAACTGTCGAGTGCTCCTGCCGTCTCGCATGAACCACCACTATGTATCGTTATAAGCGACTGCGTGAGCTCGCTCGCCTACAGCGACCCCTTCGTGGGCCTGCCCAATGAGGAGGGCACTACCCTCCCAGTCCCGAGCCACGGACGGGGCATGTGACATGGACATCTCGCAGTTTTTTGAATCCTAGAAAGAAGGTGAAAAAAGAAAAAGTACCGAGCCCACAATGGCGGTTGTGTGTGCGCAAGTAGCAAAAAGCACTATGATGGAAGTTGAAGGAGCCATATAGGAATTGTCGAGTGCTCCTGCCGCCTCGCGTGAACCATTACTATGTATCATTACAAGCGACAGCGTAAGCTCGCTCGCCTACAACGACGCCTTCGTGGACATCTCACACTTTTTTTGAACCTTAGAAAGAAGGGAAAAAAAGGGAAATAGCAAAAAGCACTATGACGGTTGCTGAAGGCGCCATATAGAAATTGATGAGTGCTCCTGCCGTCTCGCGTGAACCACTACTATGTACATGGGCCTGCCCAGTTAGGAGGGTGACACCCTCCTAGTCCCGACGAGCCACGTGCGGGGCGTGTGACTGAGGATGACAATTTTACCCATGGGTATGGGTACCCGTAGGTACCGTACCCGCATGGGCAGAGTATGGGCACAACTTTATACCTACGA